>NW_012152951.1:5000390-5001825 GCF_000956105.1 Propithecus coquereli
TTAGCAAGATGCGGGTTTTTTTTGTTTTTTTTTTTTGCAGACAGTCTCACTCTGTTGCCCAGGCTAGAGTGCAGTGACATCATTGTAGCTCATAGCAAACTCAAACTCCTGGGCTCAAGCCATCCTCCTGCTTCGGCCTCCCAGAGTGCTAGGATTACAGGTGTGAGCCACCACGCCCAGCCAGTATGTCCTCAATTTTTTTCTACAAACCTATTAACAAAACTTTAATCATTCCATTTATCCTGTTGTTTGACTTAAATATTTTCATGTTATTAAATACTCATCTACAACATTTTTTTAGTGGTTTCTGATCTTCTCCAGCCTAAAGTGGTCTGGAATATTCTGTCTCTTCTCAGCGATTTCCCTTTGTGGTGAATCTGGCAGGTCAGCAGACGGGGGTTCTTTCAGTCAGGCTGGTGTGTGTCCTATGTGAGGACAGGATGTTAGGGGATGGACCAGGCATAGAAATCTTTGAGTGTTTCTAACCATATCTAAGCCCTAGTTACATTTAAAGCCACAGCAATAAAAACAAGAACACTATATTAGTTTTGCTTTCTACCAGTTCAGCATCACAATGGGATGCCAATGGCAGCCCTCACTGGACTGACCACACAAGGTGGCCCCATGCACACAATATGCAGTCAGCAGGAAATGTCAGTGGGGCCCACTGACCCTGGGACATAGAGGGCCCCACCAAAATCATCCCAGTGGCCACAATACAATATTTTCCCCACCCCCAGCATGTTAGGGGAGACTGACAAGCCCATCAGTTATAGGGAGACATACGGGAACCTTCTTTTTTGCATTTAACAGAAGGTTTTTTGGTGACTAAAGGATCTACCTTTGGAGAACTCCTAAGGAGATTGAAACATATCAGAGATAAGCAAAGGTTTGCATTTTAAAACAGGGAAATGAAGAAATAAATACATATTCCTTCTTCATGATTTTCTTCATGACTGAATTGATGCCAAAGGTAGATTAGCAGCTCTGCCATCCGAAGCTTCAGTCATGTCCAAAACAAGGTTCATTCTCCCATCCAAGTACTAACCAGGCCCAACCCTGCTCAGCTTCCGAGACCACACAAGATCGGTGCATTCAGGGTAGCATGGCCGTAGATGTCATTCTCAAGATTTCATAGGCTGTCCCCCAGGAACGGTTCTGGGGATGACAAGTGCAGTTCTACAGTAAAAATTCACTGACCTGCGTGCCTTCCATGACCATATTTAAACAACTCATCCCGGATGCTGGTTGCATATTTAAGCCTGTGTAAATAAGCGAAAATGAACTGTAATCATCAATGATCAATAAATTAGGTTCCTAAGATTTAAAATTTTTTAATACAAATTGATTTTATATCATTATCATCCTCAAAAAATATTTTATTTAAATAGCCATACTAAAATCTGTAATCCGAACCAACATCTACAGCGAAAAG
>NW_012152951.1:5001875-5004843 GCF_000956105.1 Propithecus coquereli
ACAGAAAGACAAATTCTACCTGATCTCACTTATATGTAGACTCTAAAAAAGTGGAACCCACAGAAGCAGAGAGTAGAATGGTGGTTCCCAGGGGCTTGGGGAGATATTGGTCAAAGGACACAAAATTTCAGTTAGGGGGATAAGTTCAGGAGGTAGATCTGCTGTACAGTGTGGTGATTATAGTCAGTAACAATGTTACTTGAAAATAGTTAAGAGAGTAGATTTTAAGTGTTTTTATCGCACAAGACATGATAAGTATATGAAGTAGTGCATATGTCAATTATCTCAGTTTAGCCATTTCACAACTATACATATTTCAAAACATGTTGTACACCATAAATATATACAGTTTTCATTTGTCCATTAAGTAAATAAATAAAATGAAAAAAAAGTCCAGATCAGACATCAGGACGCCTGGCCTTCTGAGCATCTGTGGGTGGAGTGTAAGACCACTGGGGAGATGGGCTGCAGAGGCTGAAATGCACACATTCTGGATGTTATGGGGATACATGAGAACAGTGCTACAAAATACACGAGACCATGTCTTCATCTCAGTCCAGTTCGTGCTCTTATAACCGAAAACCACAGGTTGGGTAATTTATAACGAACAGAAATTTCTTGGTTCGCGGTTCTGGAGGCTGGGAAGTCCAAGATCGAGGGGTCACATCTGACAAGTGTCTTCTTACTATTTCATCCCATGGTGGAAGGGCAAAGAGAGGGCAAGAGATGGGGGAGAAAAAGGGACCGAACTTGCCCTTTTATAACAAACCCGCTCCTGCAGTAACAAACCCACCCCACAGTAAGTGTATTAATCTATTCGTGAGGACAGAGCCCTCATGGCATGATCACCTCTCAAGAGGCCCCACCTCCCAACACTGTTGCACTGGAGGTTAAGTTTCCAATATATGCTTTGTGGGGGGATATGTTCAAGCCTTAGCATTCTACCCCTGGCCCTCAAAATTCATGTTCTTTTTGCATGAAAAACACATGTATTCCATCCCAGTAGCCCCAAAGTTTAGACTTATTCTAGCACGAACTCAAAAGTCCGGAGTTCCATCTGAATCAGGTGTTGGTAGAACTCAAGGCATGATTCATCCTGAGGCAGATTCCGTATAGTTATGAGTCTGTGAATCAAACAGGTTACCTACTTCCAAAATACCGTGATGGCCCAGGCATAGAGTAGATATTCCCGTTCCCAAAGGGAGCAATAGGAAATGAGAAAGAAGTAACGGGTCCCAAGTAAGTCCATGACCAGCAAGGTGAACAACGTTAAATCTTAAAGCTGGAGAAGACTCCTGTCTTGCACTCTGGGCACATGGGGTGGGGTTGGGCCCCCAAGGCCTCAGGCAGCCCCACTCCTGGAGCTTTGCTGGGCCAGCCCACCCTGCAGCTCTCACAGCCCACCCTGTTGCGCTCTGGTTGCCCTGCAGTTCTGAGGTCTGGGGGATGGCTCCAATGAGGGGGCTCTCTGTAGCAGCTGAGACCCCACGCTTCTGCTGGGCATTGCCCTGGTGGGGCTCTCCGTGGTGGCTCTGCCACTGCAAGAAGTCTCTGCCTAGACCCCTGGGCTATCCGTGACGTCCTTTGAAATCTAGGTGGAGGCAGCCATGCCCCCACGGCTCCTGCATCCTGTGCCTACAGAATTAGTACCCTGTGGACACCACCAAGGTTGACGGCTTACACCTTCCAGAGTGGCTGGTACCTTCCAGAGTGGCGGGTCAAGCCACACCTGGGCCTACTGAGCCATGGCTACAGGGGCCGAGGAGGAAGCAAAGACTCCAGGTGGCCTGGGCAGGAAGCCCCAATGTTCCAGGGGTGCCCTGGGCCTCTCTTTTGGTCCTTCTCTTCCGCATTTCTAGCAGGTTCCATTCGCGACTGAGAAGTGGAAGGCGCTTGTAAGACAAAACCAACCCTGACATGCAGACCCAAATGATAGCGCATCAGCAATGACCTGCCAAATAGAGTTTGTCTCCCAATTTTGCCAAACACCGTCGCACATCATTCTCCCTGAGTGGCGCACAAGCGGTCCCCTAGCAAATTGAAACCCGAGCCACTTGCATTTCCCTTGTAACGCTGATAGGAACTGAGAGGTCTGGATCAATAATGTGACTTGTTCTCGTGCTTTCTGTCTTGATTGTTTTCAGTCTAAATGATAATACAAACAGCACCTCGTAGATACTGCACGACCTCAACCTGATTTATCATATTTGCCTCCACTGTTAGAATTAGGTACAGACTCTGCAATCACCCAGCAGCTTACGGAAGCCAGCACGGCCTCTAGAAAAAACAAGTGCCCCATACAGATTCGAGAGGTCATTATGCGAATCCAAACAGAAATTCACTGGGGGCTCACTCGTCACATGTAATGATTTTTTTTCTGTAACTGGAATGATTCCTTTCCTGGTGTGGATTTTTATCATTTTCATTAGATGATTTCCTCAGAGCTGAAATCACAATTGATTATTTGTGTTAGATCTCAGAGAAAAGATGTCACTGCTATTAAATTTTTATTGGATTTGTTCAATCTTTTCCAAATTTCACCACTTGATTGTCACCAGGGAAGAAATATGGTGAGCTTGTTGTTACAGAAAGATGTTATAATTAAACTTGAATAGCACAGTGATGTTCTTCATCTGTATCTCTGGGCCTCTGTTCATGCAGCTAGCACGTACTAATTTATATATATATATTTGGTTGTGTGTGTTCTGTTCTCATAAAAGCACATCATCGCACAGTCCTGTTTTATAAAAGTGAGGATAGCTGAATTACATAAGGAAGATCAGATTATACCCCAAAACTGATTTTTATTATAACTAAATGGAAAGCAATTATACATGATTCATTGTAAAGTATAAAATGAACTGAAACTTGAAGATTTAAAAAAATTACCTCATAATAATACATGTGGTATGTTTGGACTATTAATAGCAAAGAGATTAAGAGCCCAGACGTTAACTCAGTGCACATC
>NW_012152951.1:5006648-5019552 GCF_000956105.1 Propithecus coquereli
TTACTGTTTTCAGCAAAATGAATGTGCTCCCTGAAACTAATGAGATTTGTGTTTTGTGTTTGTAACCAGCAGAGGTAGCTGACGGTGATGAAAGACTGGACGGAGTTTCTCTACCACCAACAGGTAAATAAAACGCATTTACATTTTCAACCCCCGCTGGAAAATACAGCACGCAAAAATATTTGCATTGAAAATGCTTTGAACACGAGGTGATTGAGCAACTGCTTCTGCAGCAGACACGCAACCCTAGTGTTTGGAGCTTCTCGAGGCCCTGTGTTCAGAGATATTTTTCACATTGAATGAAAAACGTACGAAAAGCTACATTTTTCTCACCCTCTGTTTCATAGTCATAAAAGATCTCCGAAGAGCAAATCCGGGGAAGTATCACATCTTGTCTCTCCAAACCTTTGGACATTAAAAAATATTTTAACATGAAATGAGATTTCACTTTAGAACCGGGATCACCAATTTTGTGTGATCCAGTTCATGCCCACTCTGTCCTCTCCCCACCTCCTCCAAAAGGCCTTGGGGCCCGAAGCAGTTGGTCAAGGATCACCCAGTGAACACTGTGTTTTAACTGAGTCACTGAATAAGCCCACGCCTCCAGCGTGAGTGGCACATTCCTAATAACTCTGCCCAGATCGGCCAAACACAGCCTTTCACTGAAGCATCTGCTGCCCACTGTTGTATTAAGCCATAGGCATAATTCTGACTTCACATTATTTGACTTCTAAGTAACGCTTCTGACCCTGGCCTCCTGCCTGGGTCTTGGTTCAGATCTGAGAGCCGCAGGGACAGGTGTCTGATCAATGAGCCATGTGTTAAGCAGTTTATTCCCTCACTTGGCCTCAGGACTCTTTGTTGACTGCCCTCAAAAGAATACCGCAAGACTCTCTGTCCACAAAAACCCAGACACCCCAAGAAACCCTCTAGCCGAAAAAGCTCAACTCATGTTTTTTCCTCTAGATTTGGGAGGTATGTTTTTAATGAAATTCAGCAAATATTAGTGGAGCATCCAGCTGTGTAGGAACTCTGCTAGGTCATGTGTTCGTTGATAGCACATATCCCAAGATAACAGCAAAAGCCAAGTTCATAGCTACAGGGTGGGCATGTGTTAGTGAACTTCAGAGCGCCAAGAAATCTCAGCCATGTAAGTGACACATTGCTTTCTCTGTCATCGGGTAGCTAAGCAACAGATCGATGGACAAATAAATGAAATGAACCACATAGTGCAAAAAGGACCTGCTTATGTCAAGTTCTTGCCGTATATAGTCATTACATGAAAGGGATTTCTCTTCTTGTTTGGCCGTGTTTCCACATTTGTGAATTAAGAGAATTGAAATGCATAATCTCTATTGTTCCTTCCCAATCTGTCATTCTCTGAATATCGGGGCAACTCATCTCAGCCTTATTCTTGTCACCTCTGGCCTTTTCCCAGTAGATGCATGAGACACTGATCACGGCAATGAAACCGTGGTGGTCAGGGGACCCTCTGGGGGAAACACCAGCCTTTCTAGCTGTGCCTCCAGGCATCTGCACTGCCTGTCCTCCCTGTGTCCTGTGACACAGTGGGCTTTGTCTTATTATTTGAACCCTCCTCCCCTTGAAGTAATACCTTGGCATGTTCCTATCTGAACACGGAGGTGATGTTTCAGATGAGAAAATTGAGCACAGGGGCTGCTAGAAGAGCCTCGTGGAACTGAAAAGAATGTCAAGGAATCTGACAATGAGAAGGAACTTGAGAGATTGTCTAGTCCCATCCCTTCTTTTTATCCAGTCCTTTTATTTTTACAGGAAAAAAGCCCGAGGCCCAGAAACATTAAGTGACTTTCCCAAGGTCTCACAGCTGGTCGATGGCCTGGCCGGAGCCCAGCTCCCTCGACTCCCAGCCATGACAGCGTATAGCCCTCTTATACCTAAGCCAAAGCCAGCTTTCCTCTGCATGTTTCTCAAAGATTCCGAGATGATGGATGTACTAATCCCCTCGAGATTCCATTTCAGTGTCTCAGTCTTCACCATTAGAGTGTTCGTCGTGTAGTCTACTGAAGTTCACTGCAGTTTAAGCTCATTCATTCGAGTCCTTTCTCAAATTTTGCCCAAGGCTGTGAGGTCACGATGAAGAAAGTAGTAGAACCCAACTGCAGGTCTTTCCACTAGACTGCTGATAGATATTGGATACAAATTGCTAAACAGCATGATAAATAAAAACGTTTATATTTAGAAAAAGGGGGAAAGAAGTTGCAGGTTGGTGCTCAAATTTCGTAGTAATAAAATTAAATAATCTTGTTAGTCTAGCATGTCCCTTAATTGCCTCTCTAAAGTAAAACCCCCAGTCTGGTTGGCTTCTTTGAAAGCGCTGCTAGTAGTAGTACCTGCTCCTCACATGTGCGCTAGTTAAGACCGTCGAGTGGTGAATTCCACTCTTCTTGCACATGTAGCTTCGTCCTTGAACTTGAGCTTCCCTGGTTCAAACCACTGGAGCAACCCACAGCCTCCGATATAGACCTTCATTGTCTCTTTTATCTGAGCTGGCAACAGTTAGTCCTTTTCAAAGATTTAACAATGCCTTTATTACCTTTTAAGGCTTTTTTTTCCTTCCAAATTTGTGCGTGTTAGGAAGGGGCAGGGGAGGGGCTGTAAACCCTGAATCAGAAGTGACCAGGGCAGGGTTACAGTCAGATGGTCAAATGACATTTGTTTCCATCCATTAGATTTAAGCAACCTACTATGTGTCGTTTCAAGCTTTCACAAAAATGGATGCAGATTCTATAGTGGAGAAATGTATTTTCTTTCTTTATTTTCCCTCAACCCTGTCCACTAAGCCTTTTTGAGCAGCTACCAGGAACCAGCACTGTGTTGGGTTCTGGTGTCCACATGCCCGCCCTCAGGCTATCGCGGGAGGCAGACGCAGTTACATAAATTCTGCAGCCCAGATGTGCAGAGAGTAACCAAGAAAAGCCACCCAGGAACTGGGAACAATTTGCATTTGAAAAGTATAGAGAAAGTAAAATCGAAACAGTGCTGTCTAAAATTTAAAACGGGGCTTCTGAATTTGAAATAGGGTGATGGCCATCTGGGCTTAGCAATTATTGTCATAAATTGGCATTCTTTTACATACATTTCTTTTTAAAAATTAATAAAGAAAAGTATAAGGAATAACATTTAAATTGATTTTACCCGTCAGAGACAACCATTATTGGATGTTTTTCCCAGACTTTTCTCTATATTTATTTTATTTATACAGTAGAGATGAAACATAAAATTTTGTTTCCTGAGTTTTTTGTTTTTTACCTATCAAGCATTTTTCATTGTATTGCAAATCTCCATATGCCTTATTTTCATAGCTGCATGCTATTGTTTTGCAGGTAAATCATATTTTATCTAGCCATTTTCTATTACTGGACAATATATGGACACACTCTTAACAGTTACACACGTTCGTGGGTTTTCTTGTAAAAAATAATCATTTACAAATTTCTAACTCCTACTGTTGCTCATTTAGTAGAGCGAAAGGCTTGGCTGCAAACTTAGGGACTTCACTCTGAAGCACGGGCACGTCCCCAGTGAGCCCTCGCTTGTCCAGAACGCCCAGCTCCAGCCGTGTCGCTGTCGTAGAAAAGTGTACAGTTCTCCCTTAGAGACGCGGCTCTCCCCCCTTCATTGTCTTGTCTCTGTTGTAGGTAATATATTTGACACCAGGAGAGAAAACACGGAGGACACAGAACCAGGTTTCATTGCCTAGACTTCCCTTTTAGTGACATTGTTCGGTAGCACATTCGGTAGACTCTTCCGTTTGAGTCTCCTCAAAGATCCACGTAGCATTTCAGGTTCCTGCACAATGTGGGTGTTCTGTGAAGCTGGCCTGTCACGTTTGAACAGTTCCATGTACTTTCTCTGTGATATGTGATAATCAAGCCTCCAATTTGGGATAAAGTCTTTAAAAATCATTTTCGGAGTTGATTTGTTATCCTTTAAAAGTCCAGCATACGATCCAGTTAGTTCATTGCCCGTTCTGAAGAAGCGGTTCTCTCTTCCCTGTTTTTATCCAAAACCTCAACGTGCATATATAGAGCCTTAAAGCATATTTATTTTAGTATAAATTGCTTAATGTGGTATATAAAGGAGCATGGCTCTTGTCTGTGCCGAGAGAGCAGTTGTGAAGGCCAAAGTTAATCAGCCTTTCATCAGCTTAGAAGATGAGAACGTTGTTCTGGAAGACAGGAGAGCTCTGACCTGTGAGATGAAATGATTTATGACGTCAGTGCCCCCCAAAATAGCCATTTGTAACCGAGTCAGTGTAAATGACATGAATTTTTAGGAAAGAGAATACTTTCACCTAAGTTGCAGCAATGCAAGGACAAATTAATTAAAAGATAAAAAACTCAGCATAATCAGTTATCTACATGATACCCGACTACCATTTTAACAGATGGTTTCAACTGAGTGGGCCAGGGTTTTGGTATTGTGTGACGACTGGCCACAAATGTCCTTAATATTATATAGTTTATTTGGTTCCTAGTACACTCGCCCTCTACTTGCATAAAACCAACATATGAAAATCTGGATTTATTTTAAAGCTATATCTTGGCGTGTGGATATTTGTTTTACAGAAATATTTACCTCCAGATTTTTTTCTCTAGGAAGATGGTATATTTAAAATACTGTTTTATTTAGAAATACTGTATTCACACCTCATTTATTGTATAAAGCAAACTGCCTTGAATGTTTGACACTTTCCCCAAAGGCCAAAAATTGGCATGAAAGAAATTTGGACTGTAGAGCCACCGGGCCCAGGGTTCAGGACTGCTATGCTGGCGGTTTAACACCTTCCCCTAGCTCTGATTTCATCAAAGCACAGAATGTTAGAGATCAGAGTTACTGTGGAGGCCACTCAGTCCCACCCCTCAGGTGGGGAGGCTGAGGAAGAGTGAGGGTACTTGGTTGCCTGGGGCCACTTAACCCATCAGTGGCCACCCCGGGTAGAATCCGAATTTCCTTACTACCCTGTCCAAGGTACTGAGAAACTAAACCCAGAGAGAGAGAGGGGGGCGCTCTAGGATAAATCAGTATTCCACTAAAGACCAGCTAATCAACTGAAGATGAGGCCAGGCACCTCTGTAGGGTGACAAAAAGCTGGTTTGGGGTGTGGCCTGTGGCAACAGTCTAACTGCTAGACAAGTCACATCTCCTATGTGTGTGTCTTTTATTTTTCTCCTTTTTGAAGCTATAAGGAAGGTTCAGAGAAATTATTTCCATCATACCTTTTAGTTAGCCTTTTCTATCTCTGGCCAGGAAGTAATCCTTCCCCGAAACCAGTCCCTTTGTTTCATCAAGTGGCCTGGAGGAAGCACTGCGAGCCAGGGCTTTTGTTTCTTTGCAGCATATGTTTTAAAATTTGTCTTCTGCCTCCCAGAAGGAAGCCATTTCTCAAGGGAATAGAAAAGATTAATTAGTGACCTTTCACTCTATTAAAATAGGATGACTATGTTGCTAGTAAAGTTAAAAACATTTACCTACAGCTGTGGGTCTGTTAAATATGCACCACCAACCTTCAAAAGCACTTCCTTCCAAGACTGGGCCACAGCTTGGAGCTGTCACTAGTTGAGGAGGGGTGGGGGCTGTTTAGCTCGCAGACGTGTGCAATGGAAATACATATCAATGGAAATACACACTGGAAATACATATCAAAACCACGACAGTAAAATCATATTTTGTAAATTAAAAATTGTTATTTGTGTTTACTTACTGTGACTACTGTTCAGACTTTATTCAGAAATCCCTTTTATAGGCTTTCTTAGCAAAATAAATAAATAAATAAATTCCATATCCTCTGGATAACGTCTCGATCTTCTGTATATATGTTTTATTAATGTGTAAATACTTAGATTTTTTTAAAATGACTATGTTCTTTAAAAAAGAATTCAGCGCAAGGCTAGTTGTGAAAATGGTGTATAACACTGTGTTGTGATGTCAACTCCCAAGATGCTCTTTATGTCCGTTCGGGAAGATTACAATAAATCACTTTAATGGAACACACACGTGTCTTGCCTGTGTGCCCGTCTTCCTGTGTTTATAAGACAAGTTAATGCTGTTCATTAATTAAAAGGTATTTATTAATACTCTGGCGATCTTCCACAGGAGTTATATCTCCTTATGAAGTTAATTTTGAAAAATAACGAAACCAAGGAGATTTGCTACCAGACAAGAGCCTTCGAATGCGGGGAAGTCGCAGGCGCTGTCTGGCGGTTAGATCAATGGCTACAGCAGGTCCCACAGAAACACTTGAGCATTAAGTACCGAGATGCTTGAAGCTTAATTTTAAATGAATTAGGTAGCTTTATAATCTTCACTTAAAAGGTTAAGCCCTGCTTCTATGGAAACAACACACCGGAAGGACAGATCAATCTTCTCTCATGCAAAGTGGCTGCCGAGACATAATTGCTTTCTTCCCCTCTCTGAACACAGGGGGGCGCTGCTCCCCACCGGCCCTGCCCCGCGCCGGGCCTGGGGCGTGCGGCACCCCAGCCGGAATCTGGCTCCATCCGGTCTTCAGTTCGGGGTCTGTCTCTGGGACCCTCGTTTGGGCAGCAGCGAGGGGAGGTGGGCGTGGGCGGGGCAGGACTGGGGAAGGGGCGCCGCAGGGGAGCTGGAAGCCTGCCTCCGGCCCTCCCCTCCTGCCACCATGTCCCCCGGCTTCACTGGGCCCCTTCTGTCCATGACATTGCTCGTGAGGGGCCCACGTCATACTGTCTGGCTCAAGCCCCTGGCATGCCCTTGCCCCCACGGTCGGCAGGGATCGTGTTCTGTAGGTAGCCCGGGAACAGCCCAAAGGCCTCCCTCATCCAATGTCGTGGGGACCCCGTTTCACCACAGGAGGCTCTGGAAGGTGATGCTGGCGCACCTGCCTCAGGTGTGACCCCTCCTATAGGCCTGGCCCTGCCCAGCGATCGGGGGACACAGCTGGCTCATTTCCTGGCTGTGCCCAAGCTCAGCTCCACCATTTCCTGGACGCCAAGGGCCAGACATGGTGGCGTATGGTGACCGGGGCTGGGATGGGAGGGACAAAGGGCCTGTGCCATCCCGAGAGCTTAGGACCACGGGGCAGCCACGGAAGCATTTGAAGTAAAAGGCCTTGCTCGGTTCCGGTTCTGTATCCCGCGTCTGGCGGACGTAGGGAGCGCCCACTGGGAGGCGCAGGATGGAAGCCAGGAGCCCCACGAACAAGCTGTTGGAAAAGGCCCCGAACCCACAAACCGGAGCCTGAGAAGGAACCCGCAGGACCTGGTGACTAATTAGCTGGGGCTGGAGGAGGACTAGGCGTCAAAGCTGACACCCAGGCTTCAGGCTGGGTAGCCGGGGGTGTCACTTGCACTCACTAAATTTAAGGAACACGAGGAGGAACGACCTGGAGAAAGAGGACAGGTGAGTTCAGGTTCAGAGGTTGCCCATCCGTTCTATATGTGGCCATTAGTTCCAGATGTTGCAAGGATTTAACTAACATAATAAAAATACTAGAAAAAATTTAAATTAATATTTATATAAGCTGGAGAGACAGGATTTTCCAAACATGATGCCACAAGAAGAAATTATCAAGTAAAAATTCATTCATTTTATTCACCAAAAATTTTAAATCCTATGTCAAAAATTTTACAAAATTAAATAGCAAATGACAAAACGAGAAAATTATTTGCAGAATAAATTTTTTAAAAAGATTATTATACTTATTACATATCCAACTCATAAATCAAATGGTCAAGGAACGTAAAAAAGCTAAAATTAAATTAAGAGATGCAAATTTAAATAGTAATATGAAATATTTGGGGTATCCAATAGACAAAAAGTAAAAGAAACATAGCACCAGCGTTTTTTATAATGAAAGGAACTCTTGTACTCTACTGATGGGCATTTTAGTTGGCATAATGTTTCTGAAGACACTTGGGAAATACATTCAAAATTGTTCAAAATTACATAGCTTTTTCCCCCCTCCCCCGAAATTACATAGCTTTTGACTCAGCAATTCCACTTGAAGGAATTTATCTTAAAGAAATAATCAAAGATTAGCCCAAAGAACAAACCACAGGATGTTCATCACAACAGAGTTTAAATAGTTTTTTAAAAATGAAAACAATTTACATGTCCAAAAATAGTTTAAACTATAATACATCCTTAAAATGGAATCTGTGCAGCCATTTTAAGTGGCGGACATAGAAATACTAATACACAATCAACTAACTGGGGCTGGGCGCGGTGGCTCACGCCTGTAATCCTAGCACTCTGGAAGGCCAAGGCGGGCGGATTGTTTGAGCTCAGGAGTTGGAAACCAGCCTGAGCAAGAGCCAGACCCCGTCTCTACTAAAAATAGAAAGAAATTAATCGGACAACTAAAAATATATAGAAAAAATTAGCCGGGCATGGTGGCACATGCCTGTAGTCCCAGCTACTCGGGAGGCTGAGGCAGGAGGATCGCTTGAGCCCAGGAGTTTGAGGTTGCTGTGAGCTAGGCTGACGCCACGGCACTCACTCTAGCCCGGGCAAAAGAGTGAGACTCTGTCTCAAAAAAAAAAAAAAAAAAATTAATTGGAAAAAGCAGGTCACAAAATATATACTAGGTCTTTTCTTTTTAATACACAAACTTACAGAAAAAAGCCTAAGAAGATATAAACCAAACTGTTCATAATAGTTATCTCTGTATAGTGAGATTATGGATACTTTTAAATTTTCTTCCTGTTGCTTTACCTAAATTAATTTTTCTGTAATGAACACGACGTGCTACATTTGCAATGAAAAGGGACGTGATTTTTTAATTTTTTTAATAATGTAGGAGAATATTTAATGGCTTGGAGAAATGTTCATGATATATTTACTGTTATATAGTACGTTCAGTTCAGCGTGCTCATATTTCTTTAAATTTCAAAAGCACATTTATTTCTATAAAGTTAGGTGTAATTGTGAGTAACTACAAACACAGAACAGTTGCAGCATGTCCAAAAAGTGTATACCAACAGCCACCTACAGCTTTAAAAACATATGGACAGCGTGTTAATTAACCATCAGCCAGATCACATTCTGGAAAGAAATATTTATATGCATGCACAGAAAAAAAGAACAGAAGAAGTTGTTAACAGTGGTTATCTCTCGGTGGTAGAATTTATATGTGACTTTAAAAAATTCTTTGTGTGTTTTAAGTTTTCTAAAATGAACACGTGTCATTTTCTAAAAAGAAAAAAATAAAAGCAAAGCAAGAAAAGGCTCAGTGGTGTATGTATCTGTATGTACGTAATGCTCGATGCTTAGATATGGTTATGAAAACCTGAAATATCTTGAACTATCTCATGATGCAGGCTTGTCGCGCATCATGTAAACTCCAGTGAAAACAGCTTCCAGATCCTTGTTACTCCAGTAATATGTGCATCGAGCCCATTTACAGGACTGTAGAGGTTACTGCTTTCCTTTGAAGAGGGAAAAAAAAATCGTTCCCCAGCTTAACAGGAAAAGGATAACCTCTCTGTAACTTGAAAGGAAACTGGAGACAGTGCTCTATAAAATATGTATGAGCTGCAAGCCGAGAAGAAACCCATCCGAGGTGTCAGTGTATTTTGACACGTCAGTTCCAAACACAATACCGTCAGGGCCTTCGGGATTTGGAGAGAAAGACTGCCTGACACAAAACGTGGGGTGAGTTGTTGTAACAAATAAGTCCAAGAACCTCACCGGTTCAGGCCAGGATAGTCATTTCCTTCATATGCTTCTTATTCTTCTGTTTAACTGTACCCTGACCTAACAGGCGACGTGCTTTGTGACTCGCAAGCCCACACGTAGCGCCAACTCTGCATACGGGCACATAGTGTTGGACACACAGTGCATGGCAGCCACTGTTCTAATTAATGCTTCACTCCCGCGGTGTAACTCAGATAATCCTCAAAACCATCCTGTGAAGTAGAGACTGTTACTATCCCCATTTCACAGATGGAAAAAGTGAGGCAACTTGTTCCAGCTCACATAACTAAAGAGTCATTTCTAGCCAAGATTTGCACCGAGTATGACCCCAATTCCCTCATTCTGACATCTATTATGCCTCTCAAATAGCCTTATTGGTGGAGAGAAGCTTCCAGAATAACCTCAGTGAGGGCCCAGTTTACAGGATTTGCCTTTGCAATGTTCTTTACACTTCAGTTTGCACAAAAGCCTTGAGCCAGGAACGACAGCACGTATTTATTGAGTGTTTCTGATGAGCCGGGCACTGTCATGAGTATTTTACGGGTACCAATTCAGTTAATCTCCATTATAAGCCTGGAAGTGCTATTATGATCACCTGCATTTCACAGGTGAGGAGACTGAGTTACAGAGCGCTCAAACAAATTGCGCAACGTCGCACAGCTCACGAGCAGCAGAGCCAGGACGCAAGCCCAGGCGTTGCAGTCGAGTGCCTGTGCTGTAGGACGTACTTCCAGGGGACTGCGTTGGCTACACGTGACATGTCAGGCCTTGTGTTAAGGGTATTACTTAAATGATCTCATTGGAAAAACCCCCAACGCACTGCCAGAAGGAGGCTGGGAAGTGGCTAGTGTCTTCAACCCGACAACGGATTCTTTATTAAAATGTTGCCAAGGGAACGTGGCAGAGCGATCAGAATGACCCAGGGTTTAAAAGACTAAATGGCGCTACCATTTATTTAGAACCTCTGGAACCTTTATCCCTTCATTTCCTCTTCCTCTCCACTGTCCATCCTCCTTCCAAAAGAATTGGGGGTGCGGGTGGCAGCTGAAATGGCAGTCCGGCTGTCCCCAGGATGATGAAAGGCTCTGAAATCACCGAGAACCCCCACTTTGATTGGGAGACGTTTGCAGAAGGTGGCAGGGCTGGGGGAGCCGGAAGGAGGCGATGATGCCACAGAACAGTGGTCCTCAAAGGGGGACTCCCCAGACCTGCAGCATCAGCATCACCTGGAACCCCGTTAGAAATGCAAATTCCTCAGCCCCATCCCAGACCACGAACTCAGAAGCCCTGGGTGTGTTTACACAAGCCTTGCAGGTGATGCTGGTGCCTGCGACAGCTTGGGAACCACAGCACTAGGAGGTTTGGAAGATGGGACAGAGTCCCAGCCTCGGAGCCGTGAAGAACTTGAGACTGGCAGTAATGATGTGGGAATTCTCTTCCTTAATGAATTGGAGCAGATTCAAAGTTCTCCCAGTGATAGCGTCACTGTCCCTTACATTCTGGTTGGAGAGACCTGGGTGGCATTACAGAAGCATCTGGAAGTGCCAGGACCCGGGTAAACCCCTGGAGGTGGCTCGAGCATGGGAAAATTGGCAGTGTTGTTGGGCAAAGGTGGACACTCAGCCCCGCCTTCCATAACTGTGGGATTCAGGCCCGCAGAGGGCAGGGGAGACTTAGAGCCAAAGCCGGGACTTGACCCCAGAACTGTCTCCCTCCCTCGGGCCACACGGCCTGTCCTCTCCCTGCTCCAAGTCCTTCTTGGGCCCAGTTGCATGTTCCTCTGGGTCACTCTCTTCCCTCCCCTGCAGGCTTACCCTGGAGTCATGCAACCAACGCAGCTGTCCCCGACTGTCATTCTGCCCACCACACTGCCCCTGAGTCCCACAGACACATGCTCCAAGAGGCCAGGCAGCACCAGCAGGAGAAGAAACCAAAAACACAGGTCCCCAAAGACATTAATCACACCCACAACTATTTATTCTGCACCCACAATACGAGGTCTGCCCGGAAAGTATCCAGCCATTGTTAATATAAGGAGAACGGTTCACGTGACATCGATGTCACCTGGCAGCCAAGGGCTGGGATGTGCATGTGTCACTGTACAAAGACAACGTCACTGTACTAGTCAGGGGGGCGCTAGATGCTGTGGAATGAGCACGTGTACTGTGTGGCCGTCGCATTCAAAATGAGCAAATAGAGCAACAAATCTGCGTCGAATTTTGCATTAAGCTTGAACATTCCTCCACAGAAATTATTCGGATGATTCAGAAGGCTTTCGGGGACGATGCAATGAGGGCAGCACAAATAAAAGTATGGCACAAACGCTTCAAAGACGGTCAAGAATCTTGAAAGTGATCCATGTTCTAGAACACCTGCAACAAGCAGAACACCTGAGAATGCTGAACGTGTGCGGGTCAGGTTAAAAGATGCTGGGAGAACTTGTGAGGTCCCCAGGGGCCTACTTTCAAAGGGGCAGAGGTGTCATTGTCCTATGTACAATGTTTCTTGGATCTTGTACCTTCTTCAGTACATGTCTCTATTTTTCCTATTACATGGCTGGATACTTTCCGGGCAGACCTCGTGTACAGGGCTCTGCCCCAGGAAAGGAGGGAAAAAGAAGCTACCATAAGGCCACTGCTTTCCAGGGACAAGTGAGGAGAGGAGACCTAAACCCACAAACATCAGCGAGGCAGCAGAAGCTGCAGGAACTCTAGGAGAGCCCACAAGGCACCACATGGTGTTTCACCAAACGGATATATCAGACAATCAACAAAATTAGGAATTTTGAGGACGGAGATGCCGCTGGAAGGCCCTGTGGAGGAGGGGCTTGAAGGATGAAGACAGTGTGCACAGAGAGAGAGGAAGGTGGCAGTCATCGCAGCACAGTGGCCAGGGCCAGAGAAGGCTCGCCTGAGGAAAGGCGGGCACACGCGCGTCTCACAAGTCTGAAGGGCAGTGACTTTGGCGAAAGTCGAAGGCACATACACGCGCATAGGAGGACATGAAGTTTGGAGCCATGTGGCAGAAGACCTTGGAAACTGGAGTAGGAATTCTGAAATTCATTCTATAGGCGAGAGTTTCCCGAGGTGAATTTCTCAGAACACTCCTTGTAGGATTTTATTATTTATTTATTTAATTTTTTTAGAGACAGGGTCTCACTCTTGCCCAGGCTAGAGTGCAGTGGTAC
>NW_012152951.1:5019602-5041412 GCF_000956105.1 Propithecus coquereli
GCCCGGCTAATTTTTTTTTGTAGGGATGGAGTCTTGCTATGTTGCCCAGGCTGGTCTTGAACTCCTGGTCTCAAGCGATCCTCCCACCTCAGCCTCCCAAAGTGCTGGGATTACAGGCGTGAGCCACTGCACATAGCCTATCTTTCATCTTTCTGATGACAGCCATCCTAACAGGTGTGAGGTGACACCTCCCTGATCTGAACATCTTTCCCTGTGCTTATTGCAAGATAGAATCTTATCTCTGTCTTGCCTAGTTGGATACCGATCCTCGAAATGTTTAAGTGCCTTCTCAAAAACTCATACATTAAAAATAGCATAGTGGGCTGGGCCAGGTGAGATTCAGAAATAAAATATGTCAAGCTACTACCACCACCTAATCCCTAAAGATTGGTACCTAAGGATTGGTACCTAAGGATTGGTACCACCTGGGTGGTACCTGCAGGCCTAAGTTGGAAGGAGAAAAAGAAGAGTACTTGTGTTTCAGAATGATCATTGTCTTTTTCAGTGCTCATTGCTCTAACCAAATACCATAGACTGGGTGGCTGAACAAGAAACCTTTGTTTCTCATGATTCTGGAGGCTGAAATTCAGAGATCAGGGTGCCGGCACAGTCCAGGCCCTGTTCCTGGTTCACAGACAACTGTCTTCTCGCTGTGTCCTCACACGGTGGGGAACAGAGAGAGAAAGCAAGCTCTTTCCCGTCTCTTTTATAAGGGCACAAATCCCATCACCAGGGCCCCACCCTCATGACCTAATCACCTCCCAAAGGCCCCACCTCCTAATACCATAACTTTGGTGTTAGGATTTCAACATGTGAGTTTGGGGATGGACACAAACTCTCAGTCCACAACCCGATTATAATCCTAATGGATTCCTTCTTTTCAATGGTCACTGGTCCAACTTCAGTTTTCTGTGCCATGATATGACACAGTGACGTGGATAAAAGAAGGAGAATATAATTATAATAATTATTATTGAATTTAGAAAGAATTGGGCGCCAGTCATTTATTTCAGGTGGGTCTGCTGATTTTGGAATTCATAAGATATGAATTCATACGGTAAGAATTGCAAGCCAAATACTGAAGCTACGCGGGGGAGGCAGAAAAAGCTAAACCTCTTCATGTTTCTTCATCCTTCCCCACTAACCTGCCCCTCCTTCCTGCCAGCTCCACGCTGGGGCGCGGGGCAGAGGCAGCCTCCCTTCTTAGAACCAATTGAAGCACATGCCAGAGAGGCCTGAGACTTACTCTTTTCCCCCCCCCCCAACAAATTTAATTCTTTTCTGCAGATGAAATATAAACATGCAAAGATTCTCTGTAATAATGATGACATAAAAGCTGACATTTATTGGATTCTTAACCCTGGGAGGGCGCATGCAGGTATCTCTGCATGCATTATCCCATTTAATATTTACAGAAAACCCTGAGTTCAGGACCTATGCCAGAGATGCAGAAAATGAGCATCAGACGCGAATAACTTGGTGAGAATTATAATATTGCCCCAAAGGCAAAATTCTCAACCATCCATCGCGAATCTAAATGCTCAGATTTCTGGCCATACACCTGAAAAACAGTTCAATAAGCCCCACCAGGTGTCATCTACATATATTCCCACTGGGGGAAAAAAAAATCTTTCTCAAGATGATTTTTCACAAATAAGTCAAGTACGATTTGTCATACTCTGAATGCTAACAAATTCTGGAGATGCCAAACCTACAGTATATGTATAAATAATCTGACTCAGCGGCATAAATATTGATTCGATGCTTTTTTAAAAAACAACAAACAACCTTGTTTCTCTAAGTTGTTGTGTTGCTTCTTCTCCCCGCCTGGATTTTTTTATTGGCTCACTGGTGCCAAAAGGAACCGGTTCTAAAACTGATTAGCCCCAAGAAAGACTCTATAATCAAATCAATCTGAAGTTGAGTGTGCTTTCAATTTTGTTTAGAAGTGAGATATTTTTTTCCAAATAGGTCTTGTTTCCCAAAGAATGCTTGGTGACTTTCGTATGCTAAAACACGTCTACTTCTGTGATTTCAGAGGACAGTAGAACCAATTGTTTGTAACTGGTCAATTTCAGTTCCTGCGAAAGACCATTGGAGGAAGTGGAATGTGAATAAGATCCGAATAAAGCATATTATTAGATCTCAAAGGGAATCAATAGATTCTAATGTCGTTTTCCTTGCATTGCATCCACCAAGCAACGCTGTTATGAAAGCATTGCAATCTTGCTGGTTTGAAAGCTCGTTTTTTGTTGCTATAGGTTGACCTCTGGCTTCTCTGTCCTAAGGACTAATTAATTTGGTTTTGTAATACATCATCACGGCAACCAAAACGTTAAGGCTCAGAACACCCGGGGAGATAAATAGAAGTTATTTTTATTATGTGTGCTTTATAAATAAATTTTAACCTGGAAAGATTACGTGGCAGGCCCTAAGTGCCACATTCACTTGCATTTGAAAGGTTGAGCATAGTTCTAAGCTCAGGAGGAATCTGGGGGTTCCCAGGCTCAGCCCTTAGTTTATCGCTGATGAAACTGAAGCCAGTAGGGTGAGGGATTGTTAAGGGCTGAATTGTCTAGGGCCCCGCTCCCCAATCTTCCAGCCCCCAGAACTATAAGAAATCAGTGTCTGTTATGGAAGCCACCCAGTCTGGTATTTTATTACAACAGCCCGAGCTGACTGGGACACTTGCTGTGCCAATGACGACCCACACAGTGTGTCCGATGTGACCTCCACCGGCAGACATTTCTTCCCGTAGGTCCTTATCAAAATTGGCCTGTGTTCCCATGACACGGCATGACAAAACCAATTCCCAGGTGCTGTGTCCACCCCCTTCTGCAGCCCGGCTGGGCGTCCAGGGCTCGCTTGTGCCCGGCCACCCCCACAGGCTTCTGTCTCAGGGAGAAGGGGGCTCATTGTCCCTTCTTCCCACAACACTGGTCCCACTCGGGGGCCAGGATTCCTTCTGGAAACCCACAGCCTCCTTCCTTAGCAACCTTCGAGCTCCATATAGCAATAGTTCTCTCCTCTTTGAAATAAATAGCAAGTTCCATTTTTCCACATGTGTAAAATAAATTCGTATCAAGAAAAACATCATTTTTATATATAGCACAATCTGCACCCAACTTATTTTTGTTGTTGATTTAGAATAGGGCCCAGATGCTTTCAAAGTTTATAAACAGCCATTCCCACTCTATACGACAAAACTAAGCCTACAGCTTCGGCCATTCGTTTCTAATTGTCTGGGGGGAAATGGCCAGGGAGGTCCCTGCGGGTATGGGAGAAGGACCTCCAGACTGGATGGCAGGACACTGGCCCTGCCATTAACCACTGAGTGACCTCGGTCAACTGCGTAAACCTCCCTGCACCTGTCACCCCAGAAGGGTCTGGAGCTCTGCCACCCCATGCATCCTGAGGCAGTCACCTCTCCTGCCCTTCTGATACCCAAACGAGCAGCAGAGAGGCTGAAATAGACTCAGATAGAGCCTGACCCTCTTCCCCCTCTGTTCTTGAGCCTGTCGTGCTACCAGGAAAGCAGTCAGACAAGCAGCAGAGAGAAGGAAGAGACCCCGTTGGGAACAGTCAGTCCATAAAGAGCCTGTCACCCCAAGACGAACTGAACTGTGGCTTTAGCCTCCTGTCGTCTGTCTTTGCAGTTGCTCCTGTCTCTAGGCCTCTGTCTGTCTGGCTTCCACCCCGGCCCACTTAACTTCCCTGCCCCAAAAATGCCTCTGGTTTCCATCAGCCTCACGCTACTCTCCTCCTGCCCTCAAGGCCGAGCCAGACCCTGCTTTAGGCCCTGGCTCAGCTGCCTCCTACCCCCTGCACATCCCTCCCCCTTGGGCCTGTTTCACTCCCACACTGTGTTACCCGCAGACCCAGTGCCTGCACGGCACTCACAGTTGGCAGAGGAGGTCCATTGAATCCTCACGGTACATTGACATATAAGCTTCTGAACAGAAATCACTGGCTCTGGCATCTTAGTCCCTTGGGGTGCTGTAACAGAACACCATAAGCTAGGTGGCTTCTCAACAGCAGGTGTGTAACAGTTCTGGAGGCTGGGAGATCCAAGATCCAGGCAGATCCCGTGTCTGGCCAGGGCCTGCTGCTCTCTGGCTCATAGATGGTGCCTCCCAGCTGTGTCCACTGGGAGGTCCGATAAGGGAACTAATCCCATTCACAAGGGCTCCATCCTCATGACCTAATCACCTCCCAAAGGCTTCACCTCCTAACACCATCATCTTGGGGGTGAGGATTTTAACATATGAATTTTGGGGGACACAAACATTCAGACCATAGCAGATGGGGAGCTGAGTGTAATTTCTGATGCTGCCTCCCCACTGCCCAGTGTCACTGTACAGCCACCTGCAGTACAGGGCTAACTAGAGGACCTTACATGCTTTATCTCCTGTGAGCTGGCGAGACCCCCGTGAGGCGGGGCGAAACTCCTTTTTATAAACTCAGAAAGTCCAGCTCACTTGGATGCCTGGGCTCAGATGGGATGTCGCAGTGTGTCAACCGGTCTTACAAAGAAATAAACAGAAGTTGATCTCGTGCTGAGGCTCAGGGCCAATGCAGAGCCTGTAAGAGTCAGAGATAGGTCCAGCCCTGGGTCTGTGTGATGCCAAAGCCCCTCCTCATCCGCCTCGATCTCAGCCAGGCCCTGAAACTGCCCCCTCCCTCCTCTGCCACCCCTGCCCTTGCCCTGCAGGGGTCTGGGCTCGTCGGGCAGTTAGGGACCATGGAGGTCTGGAATCCGTGAGGAGTGCCTCTGCAATGCCCAGCGTAGGAGAAGGATCTAGCCAGGAGAATTAGTTCTCCAGCCAGGAGGCACAGGAGGCCTCCTTTCTGCCTAGAAAGCAGATCAGAGGCAGGGCCGTTAGGCACCAAGGGCGGCTCTGGCCACTGGGACGTGTGTGGGCGGGTCAGCTTTGTTTAGGGTTGGGTTGGGATTGCTTGGCACCATGGCTTGGGTCCAGAGCTACACGGATCGTTGATGGGGTTGAGGACAGCTCTGCTAAACATCCTACACTAAGCAAGTCAGCCCTGCGTAAGGAACAAGGTCCACCCAAACTGCTGGTAGAGCCCCAAGAGGACACACTGAGCCCCTTCAATGGGCTTTTCCTGTTGTGTTATGTCCTTATTGTTTGCTATCTTGACATTGGCCCACAGGACTCGGTCCAGTGCCCTGGAGCCCAGTACCTGTTTTCAGGCTGCTAGAGGAACGAGACATCCAGAAACATGTGACCGAGCCTCTCTGTGCTCAGGACTTTTAATCTCCTTAATTGAAATTGATTGGCCTCTTGGGAGGCAGCTGCACATTGGCCCTGAGCTTCAGCTCGTGATCAACTTTTGCTTATTTCTTTTGAAGACCAATTGACAGACCACGGCATCCAATCTTCTCCCTAAAGACCCAGCCCTTTCTCCAACCAGGAGCAAAATCAGAAACACGGCCACTTGCAAAAACAGCTCAGGAAAAAAAAAAAGCACCTGATCAAAAAATAAAGGGCGAATATTCTCGTCTCATGGTGGCTTAGCATTATACAAAAGGCAAGTCAAAATCCCATTACCAAGGAAAGATGTAATCGAATGGGAAAGGAGCCATGGGAGGGGTGGGGGAAGAGAGAGCCTTCTGAAGCTCACAAGATAAATAAGCCGGGCTGGAGGATATCTAAGAACCGGCTGCAAAGAAGATAAAAAGGGAAGAAAAGTGAAAGACCTGCTTAAGTTAAAAGAAAACCAAACATCAAGAGAATTGTTGGAGCATCCAGATTTGTGTTCATCCAGACACACCGTAATCACCCCGGAGCGGCTAGAGTTGGTTTACAAACCGGTTTGGCAGGTCATATCGCCTGGCAGAGCCCCTGATAGGGGCCCTTACTTACCAGACTGATCACATACCCTGGAAGAACCCCTCTGCGGGCTCTTCTGTGCCATGCTGCTGCGTCATTTCACCAAGTAGGCACTGGGCTGGAAAAAGGCCGTGCTGGGATGAGGGGGTGGAAATTTGTGTCGCCTTGACAAAGGGAAACTTACACTCTGCTTTTAGTACAAAGGGGAGGACAAAGAGTCTCTCCTGTGTCTGCATTTTCTCAATCGTCTTCAGCTCAAAATAATCCTAATACCAAAGTGGCATATTTTAGGGTGACACACTCTAGACGCCTTCACCTAGCAGGAGGAACATAACATAAGGGTGAAGGAGAAGGTGAGCTCTGTAAGACAAAGGACCATGTCTTTCTCAGTCATCATTGAACCGGGGTCTAAGGATGCTGAACACATAGTAGGCATTCAAGAAATACTTGTTTACTGAGTGAATACATCAGTGTATGGATGGACGGGCACTGGATAAAATAGTATGGGAGCAACTGCAGCAGGCTCCAGTGACATACCACCAAGTCAACCTGTTAAAGCAAAGCTCATGGCGGAAAGAGAGATCACTCCCTTGGCAGTCTTGACAATGTCTCAGAGCAGAGCAGGCAAGTTGAGGATATTTACGATGTTTAGGAATCTGGTTGAAGGTGGATCTTTCAGTGTGGGGCAGAATAAGATTGAGTAAGTATCATGATATAACGGTCCAGGATCGTGGGTACAGCAAGATGAGTTAACAGTCATTTGATGTTGTCTATCAAAAAGTTGAGCAGTTTTAGGCAGGTTTGGGGGAAGTTCCTAAAACAAACAATAAAGTTATTTGCAACCTTTATCTTCCTGGGCAAATGTTTCCTGCCGTAGTAAAATCATATGTAGTGACAACTGCACGAGAGAAGTCATGTCGATGCAGATGTAGGCAAGTTCTGTGGGTGTCTTCAGTCCTCAAGTCCTTAAGTTAATCATTCTCCTTCCACATACATACATGTCTGTGGCATATACAGACAAGTAAACCACGTTTGTCCACAAGCAAAGCTAAATGGGCTCCAGATTAGGTGTGCTGGCTAATTTCCGGTTATCGAGCACATTCCTTAAGAAGTAGCCTAGAATTTCACCTTACTTGGGGCAGGCTGGGGTTGAGGGAGTGTCAAGGAGGCCCTTCTAGTAAGAACCTCTCTGCAGAGGGAGTTTTCAGCAGTGACAGAGTATGAAGGCAGGAGCTGTATGTGGGCAAGGGAGGATGGGACATGGGAGAAGCTACGAGCAAAACTGGTTGAGAACAGCCCAGTGCCTACTACTGGAGGCAGATCAGGGAGTGCGTGGGATGCCTTGCCGAGTCCGGAATAGGCTTCTCAGCGTGGAGAACTTGACCTTACTCTCGGGAGATTGGAAGCATTTGGTTCTTGATGCAGAACCTTCCAACTTAGGTAAAGGATAAATGCCAAAGGAGAGACACACCTCACTTTGAAAATGCCCAATCCACCTGCTCCAGAGTAGCAAGCCGGGACTTCAAACCAGAAAAACTTGTCATTTAGTGCCTTGTCACAAGAACGATGCACCGTGTCGAAAGAGCTATTATGGATGGCAAGTTCAGCTGGCACGTATTTGAGCCCCCTGTTAGCGCCATGCGTGTACACAACCACGGAAAATGTGGACAGAGAGAATCGGGCCTGCGAGAGCACCAGTCCAGCAAAGGCCTGGAGGGACAGCGCTGAGCGGGCAGACCCGAGTGGGTGTCTTGGTCCATTTGTGCGCTGGAAAGGAAATGCCTGAGGCTGGGTCATTTATAAAGAAAAGAGATTGATTTGGCTCACGGTTCTGCAGGCTGCACGAATGTGGCACCAGCATCTACTTCTCGTGAGGGCTGCAGGGAGCTTCCCGTCAAGGCGGAAGGTTAAGAAGGGGCAGGCGTGTCACCTGGCGAGAGAAGGAACAAAGACAGAGGGAGGAAGTAGTGCCGGGCTCTCGCGAGAACTAATGAAGCGAGAACTCGCTCGTTATCCATGATCGAGACCCACATCCAACACTGGGGACCCGATTTCCACATGAGATTTGGAGGGGCCAAACGTCCAAACAGCATCCGTGGGCAAGAAGGAAACGCAGCCCAGCCGGCTGGGAAGAAGATGGAGGAGCCCAAGGAGCGAGCTGCCCTGAGGGAGGAGCCCACGGTGGGCCCCTCACCACCCGCTGCCGCAAGGTCACTCTGACGCTCCTCCCAAATCGTTCGTTCCCTTTCAGAAACGCCTGGAACCCAAATCGTCCCTAAAACGATTCTCCAGCCCTGCCGTCCGATGTGATCGTGCAGGGCATGAGACTCGTGTCACCTGGAGCATAGCTCCGCCTCCCTCGAGAGGAGGGGCGCTGCGGGCAAGTCTCGGTTTACGAGAATCAGCGGAGGCGACACCAAGCCGGCAACCTCGACAGGCCCATGTGCGTAAATGGCCCCCAACAGGCCCAGGTTTGTCAACACCATGAGCCAGTTCTCACAGCCTGCGTATTACTCACTACATCGCCATTGTCATAATCTCGAGCACCTGCAGGGTGTTGCATGTTGCACAGGCCGTAAAACTAAACCCTGGGATTATAATCTCACCGTTCCCTGCAGGCAGCACAAAGGCCAGGAAAGCTAAAGAGCTGTTCTAAATACATCAGAGATCTGAACACGTCAGCTTTTGATGTCCAGGGTTTAACTACGTGGAATATGTTCCCTGCCTCCTACAGTTTTTAACCTCTGGGCCATACACTTGCCCCGTTTTTGCTCTCTCAGTCCTTCCTTCAGCTCTTTAACTTAATTCCCTGTATTAAATCCCTCTCTGTTTGAAATACCTAAAGACACTTACGCTTTTGCAGACCGAACACTTACTGATAAACTCTTTTTCAATTTTTTTTCCCCTTTTATACATTTGTAGAAATGCCAAAGTTTTCATGTTTGGGTCCCTGTCCTCTCTCCTTTTGCTGAGTTCTTCAATACGACCTTTCTAGTTTTAATCTTTCGGTTATCACTGTTCCTTCCCACCACCCTCTCAACAGGCAAAATTTGATACTTGCATTTAATTATGCTTCTAGGCTTCTGGACCACTGTTGCATTAAACTGCAAAACAACTAAAGCACTGAGCACGCCCTGTCCCTTCCTCTGGGGACACTGCTACCCTCTGAGCATCGCTAAACATTTTGTTCCATTGGGTCATTAAAGCCAAGGTCTGTCACAGCAGGACTCCACTTCTATTGGTGGGAACTATGCATAGCTAATGAACACGCAAATTGCTATCAACATAGCCTGATCAGTCCCAACATGTTTCTAGTAACTTCCAGATCTCCCAATCTTCATTTCCCTGTACATCTCCTTTCCTTCCCGAATGAATGTGCCAAATCCTCATCGTCCTGCTAACACTTTCTAGTCTATGTTTTCTCTTCCTTTCCTCCCCGTCTTATGGAATTTTGTTTTGTACCCCAGTCTCAGTCACACCGAACACATTTTAAATACTAGTTGGCTCTGTCTCTGGTTGCGGATGCTGGGACATCATAGACACCCAGAACTATAGGAGATTTAAGAGGAGACTTTATCTTGTAGTACTGCAAATACCACATGGGATAGAGGCCAGATCTCTGTGTTAAATACGAGATAAATAATGCTTCAGAGGAGTTTACAACTTGTCCAAAGTCACACAGATGGTAGGAGGCAGAGTCAGATTCGAACCCAGGTCTTTCTGATGCTGCAGCTCATGCCAAAGACCAAGAAAAAGAGAAACAGAAGCGTAGACCTTAAATCCCAGCACAATGCTCTCGCTGCTCTGTCAACCTGCAGTACTTCCTGGATGAACATTCTAGAAGGATTACCAGGAAAACGTCCAGGTTAGAAGGGTCTCCCAGAGTTCATTTCTCCTGAGCCCTCCATACCCGTGCAATGCAGTTTCACCAACAAAGAGAGCAGTGTCGCAGGACACACAGGGAGTAGAAGTGAGGGGGTGACCATTCATCTCGCCTTTATACAACTATGTTTCACCTGTTACAACAAGCATGTCCTCTTTTATAATTAGGAAAAAATTAGGAGCTTGTGGCAAAGACAATACTATATGTTCACCAAATCCCATTTTATTTTCTTCTTCCTGCATACAGAAGAAGACTACATTTCCCAGCCTCCCTTGCCCTTAAATGGGGTGTAACTGGGTTAAATGGCCAGTGTAACTGGGTTCTGACCAAAGGAGTGTGCGCAGAAGGGCTGCATATGCCACTCCCAGGCCTGGCCATAAAATCCCCTAAGTCGTCATCCACACTCTTTCCTCCTCTTCTGTGGCGGATTTGTGAGGCTACATGATGAAGATGACACCATTGCAAGACGAATGGAACCTAGATCCCTCAGCCACCAAGGAAGGCCGCCACTTGAACCCGCATCAAGCAGTGGCGTGTTGCGTGAAGCCACTGAGAATAGGGGGTTTCCTTGTTATTGCAGCATGGCCTTACCTATCCCGACTAACACGGGCTCATATTGATATAGGCCATGGCTTTCCAGTGTCCCACAGGAGTCCTGAGAGAGCCTCTTGGCTACCTCACACATGGAGGTAGCCTTGTAGCGTTTTCGCTAACTAGATTTTTTCAGATTCTACGCTTGTATGAGGACATAATTCTGAATGTAGTTCCATTCCCTTCTTCTACCTCCAAATTACCTTCTCATTCTCGCTTCATTGTGGTGTGTTTGTCCCAATGGGAAATCAATCAAGGACTTCATTGGAAAACATACAGTACACGTATTTTACATTCTCATTGAAACGAGACCTGAAAAAGGAGGAAATTTTATTAGGATTTTATTCCCCCTCAGGGACCATTCTGAATTTTACCATCCTAATATTTATTTATTGTTACAGTAAAACTTTGGATAAACTTACATCAAGGACTGAGTTGTTCTAGACAAGTGTTTCACATAACCAGGGTTTATGCATTGAGGCATTAAAATGCTGTTGACTTCTAAATGTTTTGAAGAAAATATTAAATATTAAATATGAAGCACGGTGAATGAAGTACGGTGACGTATCTTACCTTTGCACGATTATTCAGAATTAACCTAAGTTCCTTGAATGTGCCACGCTCCCTGCAAGGGTTCAAGCCTTCACCTCTGCCTAGAGCCATCTTTTTCTTCCTTTCCTAGTTCAAGCATTCTCATCCTTTGCATGTCAGCTCAAAGACCGATTCCCTCAGACACGCTGTATAAATTTACCGAAACTCATCGAACTGTTCACTTAAAATCGGTGAATTTTGTAGCATGTAAATTATACTTCAATAACACTGTTAAAAACAAAACAGTCTGTCAAGGACATGACACATTCGCCCCCATACCTCTTCTGAAATGTGGGCGGTGCATAGTGACTTCCTTCTGAAGTCTAGGAAAGGGGAGAGAGGAGGTACTTCACAGTGGGGAGCCCAGGACTCAGGTCACCAGGCCTCAGGTGACCAAGGTGATTTGATTGGTCACCCATAGTGATGTCATGTTGATAGTACGTACCCTTGACATGTTGTGTTGACAATGGCACTTCACCCCCGTGGCCTCCCTTCCCAAAACCCATAACTCTGAAATAAGCATGAAGAAAACATCGGACAAATTTTTATGCAGGGCATCCTACAAAACACCCAATCAATATTCTTCAAAACTCTCAAGGTCGTCAAAAACAAGGAGCATTTGAGAAACTGTCACAGCCAAGAGGAGCCCAAGGAGACATGACTAGTAAATGTAATATGGCTTCCTGGATGGGATCTTGGAACAGAACAAGGACATTAGAAACAAACTAAAGAAATCTAAATAAATTATGGACTTCAGTTCATAGTAAGATATCAATTTCGGCTCATTATTATAACAAATCCACCATACTCATGTGAGATGTCAATAACAGAGAAAACTGAGTGTGGGATATGTGGGAACCCTCTGTATTATCTTTGTGATTTCTCCATAAGTCTATAACTGTTCTAAAAAATCAAGTTCATTTAATTTTTGTAAGGACAGGGTCTCACTATGTTGCCCAGGCTGGTCTTGAACTCCTGGGCTCAAGCGATCCTCCCACTTCAGCCTCCCAAAGTGCTGGGATTACAGGTGTGAGCTACCACGCCCGGCATGAAGTTCATTTAATTTACACCTTAAAAAAATTTCCCCAGTTCCTCAAACCAGATCGGGTTCCCCTGCATAATGTTCATGTAGCAACCTAGACCATCGACTCAATGAAAGAATGCATTGCTACCTACAATCGTACGTTTGTGCAGTTTGCTCACGTTGTAGCCTAGCGCAAGGGCAGGGCCTGGCTCTTGACAGGTGCTGAGTAATAGACACAGAGCGGGTGCAGTGTTGTGGGCTATACGCTCCATGACAACAGGATCTCGTCCATTCTGTTCTCCGCTGTATCCCCACCACCTAGAGGGTGCCTGGCACATGGTAGACACTCAGGCAGGACAGATTCCTCTCCAGGTTGAGCCAAGGAATCCTTTCCCTAGTGGTCTGAGCTGGGGACAGAGACATTTCAGGGTGCAGGAAAGACAAGAGACAGGGCAAAGACAAGGGTCAGTTCCCAACAGGAATGTCCCCTCTGGCCCCAGCCAGTTCTCGGGGCCCTTTTTGTCTTGGGAAACCCCTGTTCTGTGTAGTCCAAAAATCCCAAATATCAGATCCTGCTACTCAAGTTCAAGTTCATCAACAAGACTTTCTCCGCGTCCTGTTTGTCTAGTCTGTGTTTCTGCTATGGAAGATGTTGAGTCAAGTTAACGTAGGGGAATATCGTCTGTGACGTGATGAAGACGAGAGGGAAAGGACACTGGGGAGGGGCGCATGGGGACAAGAGCAAGTAGGCAATTGTGTGGACATCTGTCTGCAGCCAGGAGGAGGTGTAAATCTGTAGGTACAAAGCTGGAATCCGTCAGCCTGTAGATAGTGTTTCAAACCATGAGAAGGATATGCAGCCACTATGGAACACAGCATGGCCGTTCCGCAAAAGATCAAACACAGAATTACCATGTGATCCACAAGTCCCTTTCTGGGTGTCTACAAAAGAACTGAAAACGAGGTCTCAAGAGATATTTGTACACAAATGTTTATAGCAATATTATTGACAACAGTCGGAAGGTGGAAGCAATCCAGGTATCCATCGATAGATGAATGGATAAACAAAACTGGGTCTATGCATCCAATAGAATATTACTCAGCCTCAAAAAAGAGGGAAATTCTGACCCAGGCTACGACATGGACGGATCCTGTGGGCACTGCGCTAAGTGAAATAAGCCAGACACGAAAGGACAAATACCGTATGATTCTACTTATACGAGGTCCCTAGAGTAGTCAGATTCACAGAGACAGAAAGTAGGATGGCGGTGGCCCGGGGCTGGGGGAGGGGAACAGGGAGTTGTTTAACAGGCACAGAGTTTCTGTTGGGGAAGATGAGAAGGTTCTGGAGATGGATGGTGGTGACGGCTGCACAGCAATGTAAACATACTCAACGCCACAAACTGTACACTTAAAAATCGTTAAAATGGCAGATTTTATGTTATGCATATTTTTACCACAATAAAAAAAAAAGAGATTATTTTGTATTGAATGCTTCCTACATGCCTAGTGCTTTCTGTGTTTCCAACTCATATAATCCACATAACAACTTTTCAGGTAGGTACAATGTTATCAACTCCATCTTACAAACAAGGGAAGTAGTGATCAGAGACTTTAAGTACAGGGCCTAAGCTCACACAGCTTCCGACTGGCCAGGCTAGGAACTGGACTCGGGCCATCTGGTTCTAGAGCCCAAGCTTTTTATTTAACATGCTGTACTGCCTGTCAACAGAGATTATGCCGTATACCCTAAGAATATATGTTTTACATTAAAAACTAATTTTTTTAAATGAAAGGCTGAATTTATAACCCACAAGCAGCGAGGCCCTGGCCTTTTACCATATGCAGATGGCACTTCCCGGCACAGGGCCTGGGGCTGCAGGACGGTTATCAGTTGACAGATCATTTTATCATCTCTGAAAAATTGCTCTATGGCCAGAGACATCTGGAAATACAAACCGGAGGGTTTCCTGCTGTGTGTGAAAAGGCCAGAACCGCCCTCAGCCCCTCTTTCTCCTTGGCCCTGGGGAGCATTCGACCTGAACTCAGACAACCCTCCCGGCCGGGAGGGCAGAGCTCCGAGTCCAAGACAGGCAGACCCGGGGCGTAGGTTTGCAGTTCCCTGGCAGATGGGGGAGATGTTTACCGTGCTATTTTGGGGTCGCTCCATTATAGCATCCATTAAACCTCTCCAACAAAAGCAACGCCAACGCCGTGCAGCCTCCAAGCCTGCAGCTCAGGACCGTGCGGAGGTTGGACCAAGGAGTCAAAAGTTGTCCTTTTATGAGGCGAAGTTTGAGTTGACTGGCAGAGGGAAAGGCGCGAACTGCTCATCTGGATTCGGTGTAGAGGTCAGTATTTTCTTGCTTCATCAGGAAACACGTTCCAACCTGTTAGAATTCCACAACCGGCTCTGGAATGGGACAGGCTGGGGACATCAAAGTGCACAGCAAACAGGAAAGGCCAGAGAGGCAAAAGGCCTTCCCGGCCCAGGTCCCCGTCAGGGCAAAGAGCAGGCGTGGCCTTAGGTTTATGGTGAGGGCGGGAGGCTGCAGTGTCCCCAAATCTAAATGACTCCAGCAGAGCCAGGGGAGGCCCAGGCAGGGCCAGGCCCACAGCCCCAGGCAAACAGCCTTCCTCAAACTTTCTCCCCATTAAGTGTGGGTTCCACCCTCCCTTCGTCCCCAAGTGGGCATTTAATTTGACCAATCGCCACTATTTTAAAGTATCCTTTACCTTTTCGGCCCCTTTTGTGGTGGAGAGGCCCCTGACCGCCATTACAGGAGTCAGGGAATGAGTCCTGCTCTAGTTATTTAGGGCTCACACAAAGAGAAAGGGAATGGGAAAAGGTGCCTTTCTCTAGAGGGAAATTTACTTTAAAATTTCATTTTTAAAAAAAAATCAGCATCTCCTTCCTTTATTTAAATTCCTAAGTACAGAGCTTCAACCGCGTGCCCTCTACCCGCCCTGCTTCCTAGCTCTCATGGCTGCGTTGCTGTTGCTATCCCGAGGTGTTTGGGATCCTCAGAAATTGACACAAATATATTTTAAAATATAAAAATGCTTGTGTGTATTCATGTGCTAGGGCTGCCATAACAACATACCACAGACCGGGTTGCTTAAACAACAGGAATGAATCTTCTCATAGTTCTGGAGGCTGGAAGTCCAAGATCAAGGCGTTGGCAGGGTTGGCTTCCTTGGAGGCCTTTCTCCTTGCAGATGGCTGTCTTCCCTCTGGTTGTGTCCGTATCCCGACCTCCCCTTCTTATAGAACACCAGTCAGTTTGGATTAGGGCCCGCCTCATTTTAACTTAACCACCCATTTAACGACCTTCTCCCCAGATATTATGGAGTGAAGGTTAGGGCTTAGGGTTACGGCTTCAACATATGAATTTTGAGGGGACACATTCAGCTTATAACAATATATAAATGACCGAGGAGGTCCTGCCCAATAAAGTATCCGCATAGTTCCAATCAAAATGATTTAACTTATTAGAAATAGCTAAATTTTTTGCAAGGGAGGCAAAGAAATTGGACTGCTTTGTCACCTTCATTTCTACTGTCAACAGCTTTTAAACAAAATTTCAAAAACAATATCTACAGTAGTTTAAATCTCAGCACTTATTAGCTATGGGTTTTCTCACCTATTTTTTTTTAATACTTCGGCTCTATTATTTACCCCCAAAGGAAGGTAGGTATCAAAACACAACTCTAGACATGTTACCAGCATCTGTAGCAAAAACAACACAAGCAAGAGAATCCAGCCGCCATGGTCACTGTTGAAAGAACATCACTGATAATTCCACCAAATGGAAATAATTAATGATAACATTTGGTGTATTCCTTTAATGTTTTTTCTATCCATCAGTACTCTACATTGTCGATAATATCCCTTATATTGAAATCGGAATCTTACTTTTTTCTATATTTTATCATACTCATTTCCTGACATCATTAACAATTACTCATTTATGTGTTGAATGGCTGCCTAATATTGCGTGGTGTTTCATGCCATAACTTATCTAACCGTTTTTCAGTTGTTGGGCATTTGGGTTGTTTCCAGTTTTTGAGAATTACAAATAATACTGACAAACATCGTTGTCATATATCCTTTCTGGTCATTGGGTTGTTTCTTTAGGCTAATCAGACCCTGTAAGTGAAGTTGCTATGTCAGATATCCACACATTTGTTTTTTAGGCTTTTGGAACATAGGAAAACATGTATGTTCAGGATCTGTGACTTCATCAGTCAGGGAATAACCTGTCAGGCCCTCCCCTAAGGCTAAACCAACATTTGGTCCTATGTTCCTACACAGGGGGTCCCCACCCTCTGCCCACCTTCCCACCCAAAGCACAATCATTAGTCCCAGTAATTACAGGGCTCTGTGACAGGTACCGGAAAGAGAAAACCAATACAGCTGCTAGGAGAGACAAAAAGGCAGGAGGTGTGTAGAAATGCCACGTTTTTGAAGCACTTCTCTGACGATCTCAAAAGTTCCCAGAGACGTGGCCTCCTTAGTCTTCATAGGTTCGTGATTTTTCCTTCTGATACAGACCCAGACGTAAACCGTGTGTTGGCTTGTGTTTATGCATCGCTGTGGGCCTGTCTTCTTGACAGTCCTAAAGTGGCTTTTACACGTGGGACTTCTGATTCACGCAGACAACAAAAGCCCCAAACTGTAACCCACATGTTTGAACCTTCTCATCCAGGATGAGGGATGCGAAATGTCTCACTGAAGGCTTGACTTCAAGACTGACCCACTCTAGCTTTCTGAGGAACAGCCAAACTGTTTTTTCTTTTCTTTTTTTTTTGGAGACAGAGTCTCACTCTGTCTCCCGGGCTAGAGTGCCGTGGCATCATCACAGCTCACTGCAGCCTCAAACTCCCGGGCTCAAGCGATCCTCCTGCCTCAGCCTCCTGAGGAGCTGGGACTACAGGCACGAGCCACCATGCCTGGCTAATTTTTCCGTTTTTTATAGAGATGAGGTCTCGCTCTTGTTCAGGTTGGTCTTGAAATATTATGTTTACTTTTATCACTACGACACCATCACCATGGAGAAAGGGCCCCATTTCCCTATGGGGCAAAGGGTGTCTATTATTACGCTGCTCAGTGTCTGTTCTACCCTCTCCTCCATTTGGTCCAAGGTGTTCTCAGCTGTTTCCCTCTCATGGAGGCAAAAATGCAAACGCTACAGCCCTTCCCACTGTCACATTTTTCCACTGTGTCCTGCTGGTCCGTAACATCTTACGGGATGTTCACTTCACTCACTCGACACATTCTGTTTCTACTAACTAACCCTGTAACTCCCTTCCTCCAAAGCAATAGGTTTCCCCTCAATACTATCCAATGAGATCGTTCAGGATTTTCAATGATAGACTAGTCTATCTTAGCGAAGGGCGTTCATTAGAATGTAAGTGGGCAAGAAGGCAAAATCTATGCCTGATTTTAAGATCATGAAAGTCGGACCTACATTCATTGTTGGTGGGACTTATCTGAGGACAGCAAGTTTTAACTCCTCTTAATCACTTTGAACTTATGGACAAACAGATTTAGGAACAGCTTGTTTGTAAGTAGAGGTGTATCGATATGATTAAGTGGGTTAATATCTGGTTGAACAACTTTACCAAGGGATGCAGGTTGGTGGACCCACACCAATCTAAAATGAGGTCTCTAGGGCTTCGTCAGTCTTCAGTTCTGCCCAGTTCAGACCTCTCCAGTTTGTATGGAATAGGCAAATCAAAAGTCAATATGCTGTATCTGAACTGTGATAGATTTTTTTTTAAGTAAAAATAATGGTTCTCATATAAATATAAAATGAACATGTGTCCAAGATATTAAAATTACTTTGTCGTTCACTAATGGTGGAGGCAGTAAAACATTACGACTGGCCCAGAGGAGAGTCCAAAGTATAGACACATATACAAGCAGTCAGGAATGCCAAAATAAATTTGCAAATAGATGCAAGACCAGCGGCCTCTTTTTGGGGTGGAAATCAACTGCATCTCTACCAGACAAAACTCATTGGTATCTCTAGGGACAAGAATCATTTGCATAGCTCTGTGTTTTCTATAATTTACAGTCATAAAAGAGTTCAGTCGGAAACAATGAAAGACACAGATCCCTGTGAAATCAGACAGCCCAGAAAAATCTGCTAGATAATGCCCAGCAATCCATTGAAGGGAAACTCAGTGATCTTTTTCCCCATGTCCTTGCCTTTTTCCTGACAATAAGAGGAAATCTAATCATCACAAAGCAATCTGAAGGTCTGTGTGGGACCAAGTACAGGCAGAGAGTGGAAAAGGCTGCAGCTTGCATATGGGAAGGGCTTGGAAGTTTCAATCAACACGACATTCAGTGATTCAGTGTGGTGAGGGCTAGAGCAACCCAGAAAGGTAAAGGAACGTGATACACACCTGCAAGGAGGGGTGGAAGAAACCAGGAAAACTTTCCTAAATTATAACCAAACTGATGATAATGATGATGACACTCTCAGTCGACAATCATCGAGCTTCACTCTGTGTTGAACCCTGGGCTAAACACTTGACCAGTGTCCTCTCATTTAATCTTCATGACGATGAGAAACTAGTGTCCCAGCCTAGACTTGGTAGACAGAGATGTCAACCTTTGGGTGGAACGAAAGATTTCTAAGTCCCCTCTGAGCCCTGAGATTACATAGTTCTGTGTCACTCTCCTGCTCAAAGACCTTCGATGGATCCCTATTGGCTCCTACGTTAAATACAAATTTCTCAGCCCACCAGCAAAAGCTCTTCACAGCATGCCCAAGTCAATCTCTCCACGTTTGTTACCCAAATACCGCCACCACCACTGCCACCACCACTACCCTTGCCTAACATACCAAATGCACCCATACAAGATGCTCACTCAATCAGCTCTAATCAACTCACTCCTGTCTCCAATCTCTGAAGTTCCACCCATGCTTTCCCTTCGCCAACGTTACCTCCTCTGGAAAGTCATCCTAATAGGTTTTTCCCTCGTCTTCCGCCATCTCTCGTCCTGCCTTAGCACTTTATACTCCTTTTGCCACATGCTGCTCACTACCGCAGTTAATAAGTACTTGTTTTATCTCTTTTAGATCGCAGACTCCTTGAGGGGAGGGCTGTTGCGTGAACTGGCTGAATGGCCAGAGAAGAAGGGTCAGACTTAGATGGGGAGAGGGCAGCTCGAGGGACATTCCAAGGCAACAGGGACAATCCTAGGTCCTTTGCTGGGATTTCGGACATGCCTCTATCACAGGTGCTTCCCTGCGAGTTATTTGGTGGGTTTTTTCCTCACCTCTTAAGAATATGAGCAAAGTAATGGTCCTACTCGTTTCCTGTTGAAGGCTGCAGAGAAAGCAGAAAGCAATCAGGAATCGCTCCTCGTTCTGTGGGTTGCCGGCACTTTTCACATCTCTTTTCCAGAACCACTGGGAGGGCAGCAGCGTCCTGCCTACCCATGAGACGGGCAGTGTCCTAGAACCCTAGCCATCCTGCCTTGTGACAATAACACGGGGATGATTCTGGAAGCTACCACCTCACTAACTATTATCCACAAGAGCTTTACTTCCATGATCTCAACCTTCGAAACAACCCTGCCATGTGCATTACTACCCCCATCCCACCGATAAAGATATTGCCATTTAGAGAAATCTAACAATTTCTCCAGCGTCACAGAGCTATTGAATGGCAGAGCCAAGATTCACACTCCAGCCTTTCTGACTCAACACTTAACACCCTTCTCCAGAGTGTCTCAGTATATTGCACTGGGGGGAAAAAAGGCAAATTTTCTGTAAGCTGCTGCTCTTACACAAATTTTTTAAAAAGTAAAAATAATCACTGCAGTTAAAAAATTCACCTTTGAATATTCTGCCACGATCATGGCAGCCCTCTTGGAAACCTATTGATGTTGCCTTTATAAACGTTCCTAATCAAAACTACCCTTTGTCTGGTTCCCATTGTGAAGCACAACCATGCAAAACCAAGGATTGAAAACACTGATGAAACAAATGTTGCTTCAGGAATGCATTTGCCATATTTCCCATAGTCCTCTGTTCTCCTCTTTTTCTTTTTTTTCCAGGTTTTCTCCCCATTTCTACTGATAGCGGTTTTCTTTTAAAAATTGCCAAAATTGAAATGAATCCACTCACTTCCATTCCTTGGGACCCAAGACTGGAAAGCACGGTTCCGCCCTTAGACATTGTCAATTTCACAGCATCTCCCAGTTCTGATAAACTGGAGGATGGTGCGTCTATGTCCTTCCCCGTCTGTTCCCTAAAGTGACCTTAAGTCTCGAACATAAATTCTTTTTTTTAATTCATCAGAAAATTTCGTAGCTAATTCAAAAGGTACAAAATGGTATACCCTCCTGCCTCGGCCGCTGGGTTTTCTATACACAGGCTGCAGCTGTCGCCAGATTCTTGTAGCTCATGGACTCTCAGTGGCATTTGCCAACTCAAACAAGAAAGGTCTATGTGAATAGTTTACTTTCCCCTGTGACTTTAAGAGACTTAAAAGAAAATTCATCCATTCGGTTCAGCAAGCAAGAATTCCTTCTGCACCTTCAGTGTCTACTCAAATGGCGCTTTCTGCTGGAAGCCTTTCCGGCTCCTCCCAAGCCTGGGCCAGGTGAGGCTCCTTCCTGCTGCCAGGACACCAGGTGCTCACCCCATTGTCCAACGTGCTTATCAAGGAGAGCGGAAGTTGCCTGTCTCTTATCTCAAGGCCAGGGACCAGCACATAGAATGCATTCAGGAAATGTTTGCTGAATTGATGTATTAATATTTTCTAAATACCTACATATATTCCAAATTATGCACTAACTCCTGGAATGCAGCATGGTAAATAGAGCATGATCTCCGCCCTAACCTTTATGGCATCTTCACATAGTTTACCAAAAAAAAAAAACAGAGAAAGAATCCCTTCTACTAATTCTACTCTTCTTTCAGGATCGCTTGGAAACACAATCGATATTCCTAATTTGCATGATCTGTTCTTTCCCTCACTATTCCTGAGTGTTCTACAGTCTCGGTTTCTTGCCAAAACATAGCCTAGGATGGATTCCCATTAGTCTGTGTTTGCCAAAGGGTCAAAGACTGAGGATGCTACCTTGCCCGGCAATTTTTATTTTCTCCAAAGTGGCATCTGATTGGTTCTCTAGTACCTACAATGGAGACAGAATACCGACAAGCAACTAGCTGGTGAGAGCACACCATCTGTTTTTAAAAGTTCATTCAAAAAGTTACATGCAGTTTACAAATATATTTAAAACTTCATTGAAAAAATTACATGCAGTTTACAAATAGAATGTTTCCAAATATACTCGGTGGTTCTTTGGGGTGTCAGAGCAGTACAGAGCAAACAGGGCTCAGGAATCAGTCGAATCCCAGCTGCGTCGCTACCAGCCGCTAGACAAGGGGAGGTTTTCAACTGTTCTGTGCGGTGTCTGCGTGGAGTTTGAGAGGCTGCTGAACCAACAAACACAGGTGTCTACTGTACTGACACATCGTGGGGGCTCAGTGTTGCTAACAGAGGAGTAGAAATTCCCATGCTGGGATGACATCTTTGATACTACTATTTTCAAATTATTTTAAAATGTAAAGGCATCTTCACAATAAAAATCCTACTTAAGTAGTAAAATGGAGCATCTCCTCCTTGTAATGGCCTTGGATAAATCACCTCATCCCAAAAGTATTTATCTCATGTCAAAAATGAGGAGGTTGGGCTAAAAAGACTATAGATTCTCAAGAAACGAAACAATCAAATGCCATGGCTGAGTCTTAATTGGATTCTTGTTTTTAAAAAATCAAACAGCCAAAAACATTTTTGGCATTGCTGATATTTTATACTATGGAATTAGTAATTTTCCTGTT
>NW_012152951.1:5044189-5066268 GCF_000956105.1 Propithecus coquereli
ACAAGAAACACATTCTTTATCTTCTTACCCTTCAAGCTATAATTTTGCCTTTAAACTCTAGATATTCTGTCCTATCTGTGTCATCTTAAGAAGAAATTCTCAAAGATTCTGATTACACTAAAAATGATATCTTTTAAAAATTCTTTTCTTGAGTTTTGTTTGTCCTCATTTTTATTAACCTTTTGGCTCCCTTTCCTGATGGGTCCTCCGTGATTCCGCCTTTAATGGGAAGCTACTTTGCCTTTCTTGCTTGGATTTGAATTTTTATGTGCTTGTCTCCATTTGTTCCTTCCTAGCCACCATGTATACAGAGTTCCTTCTGTCCTCCTCGCTGCCAGTATTTCCCTGTAGATTGGTCTCCTGTTCGGAGCAGTAATTTAATTCTCTAATTTGCCCTCACCAACTTCTCCTTACCTCTCCCATCTTTCTCAACCTCCAAGGGAGGAGCCTTTAACACTTCCTGCCACCCCTCTGCCTTCTTCTGCTACAGCCAGTTCTGGGCTCCTTTGCGAACCTGGGGTGGTTTTATTTAAAATTGAAACATTTTTTCACTTAAACATTTTTAACAACGAAAAAAAAATTTGGCAAAATGCCACTGCAGTAGGCGTTTTCTCTCCCATGGTGTAAAAAATGGAGCCCACCCAAAAACATCGTCCTCCACTTTCGCCTCTCGTCTGGCCTCGCCTAGGAGCTGGTGTGGTCGACTAGGTGCTCTGGGAGAAGAGAAGCGCACCCCTCAACCTGCGCACCCTCAACCTGCGCACCCCTCAACCTGCGCACCCTGGGCCCGCACTTCTCTCCAGCCACACCTTGGGAGGGTGGAGCTGACCTTGAATGTGGCTTTCCTCCCAGCCCCGTCCCCAGCCACTCCCAGGCCCTCCTGTCATTTCCCCTTGTCTCTGGTTCACAGAACCCTTAAATGATAATCCGCTTTTATTTTCCTGAACTTCTGAACTCTTCCTGCGTCCTTTACCTCCCCTCGTTGGCAATCAGCCTGGGATCCCTTTATCTGCCCTTGGGTTGGCGGCAACCTTTGCCAGTGGGGAAGTCCTGCCCGTGGAGAATGAAAGAATGCTCGCTGACGCCCGGCTCTGTGTCACCTACCTGCCACACTGCATCGTGCTTCCCCCTTTTCTCTTCCTTCTCCTCTCTGATCAGTCCTAGAGGACGATCCGGGGTTCTTTCTGGTCTCCGCTGTCTGAGTGTCCGCACCCACCTCTTCTAGGCTGATCCCGGGCGAACTCAAAGGTCCTTTAATCCCACAAGTGACACAGACACCATCTCACCACCTCCCCGAAGGAGCCACCTGACAGTTCAGGAGTCCCAAGTATAAGTGCTCAGAAACCTGTGTTTGCAGGTCGTCTCACTGCCCAGCTCCGCTCAGCCACCCTGCCACCGGGCTCTGCTCTCCGGGGTGGAAGGATCATTCCAGCATCTCCTCGCCACGGGCAAGCCTGCGTTCTTCTGCCCACACCCCAATTCAACTCAGTATTTTACTCGGCTGGCGTTGCTCTGCCTTGTTAGCCATGCTAAAATAGTAACCATTTTATTTCTCACTCAACAGGTAAAAGTGTCTGTTTCTTGTCCCGCCTGGCCTGGTGCAATTGCAAAATTAAATCAGACGCTCCCATTTTTTTTATGCCCAATTTTTTTTTTTAAGGTGTGTCATGAAGTCTCCCTTGTAGTAACACACTTTTTCTAGGAACCTAGAATTCACATATCTCTTGAGCCATTGTGGTAAAAAAAAAAAAAAAAGAAAAAGAAAAAAACAAAATTCACTAATGAGTCTTTTGGGGATTATAGTGGAGAGATTTTGTAATCTCAATTCGCTCCACAAAATTCCTGCCTTGGGATATTTTTCAGGTGACGAAACGTCTTTTCTCAATGGTGGGTGATCAGTTCTCTTCAAATCAGCCAACGACTGGGCGAGTCCCTTTCCAGTCAGTAGTTTTCTTTTTTTTTTTAAGGAAAATGAGAGAAACTGATAATAGTTTCTCTTTCATTGTACCTCTGTCCCTTCTCAGGAAACACACTCTTTCCTCCCATGGATCCCGCCTCAACATCTGACTGTTCCCTACTCCCTTTTCTGTTCTGGGTCTGTGACTACTAACTTGTTAGAACAAAGCTGTTCCCAGCTAATTCTTGTTAGCATGTCTGTCAGCCATTCGGTCAACACGTATTTATCTACTAGGCAATTTCAGTGGACAGTCATCACAAAAACAGCTTTGGCAAATTCCCATGATGCCAAGGCATCCAGGCAGTCGAGTGTCAGGGAGCACTCTTGCCTCCATGGCAAAATGCAGAACACTCCTCTGGGTTGTCCACCCATATCGTAGGATACATGGTGTCCGAGGATCTTTTTCTCTAACCTCTTAGGTCCAGTCCCTGGGGGCCTGCAAATTAAACTAGCAAAAGACACATCATTTTTATTAATATTTTATGTGCATGGGAATTCGTAGAAAAGAAGTGAAACCCCAAGAAGCAGTTAGACTCAGGGGCTTATATACCATTTTAACACAGGAAAGAAAAGGGGGTTGGGCTTCACGGGAAGATAAATTGTGGGGAAGGGACTAGGGGATACATGGAGGAACTAATGGAAGATAAAAGTTATTTCAGCAAGGTCTGTTTATGCGGACTCACCTCAATGCCATGTCCCATGAAGAGTCACTCTCCCTTTCCTGGTATGTGAGAGAAGGACAACTTCACAAAGAGAATCTTGTGTCCTGTTTTTAGCCGGAGAAGGGGAGGGCAGAGAACTCTTCTCAAATCTGTTGATTCTCAGTTGCCTTCAGCTCAACACAATCCTTATGCCAAAATGGCATATTTTGGGGTGGCCTGCCCTGATCCCCTTCAATGGCATCACCCATAAGTGCAACCAATGCTGACATTTCCTGCTGGCACCTAGTGTTGGGCAGAGCTTTCCAACTATCATTCCCATTTTTCAGTTGCTTAAACTGAGGCTTTGAAAGGTCAGTCCTCTTCCTTCTTGAATCTGATCTCTGAATGATTCAATGACCTCGTGCAGTTCTACAGCCTCAACCTTCTTCCCTCCTCAGCTCATTCTTGTAGTTGTCACTGTAAGTTCTGTTTTAAAATCTATTCTGCACTTCACCTTCATGGGGCTGGGGGACCCGCTGGTTTCTTCTCCCTGATTCCACCAGCTGTGCTTGTAAAGAAGAATGAAAGAAAAAAATCAGAAGCGAGGAGAGGCTCAAAGGGATGTAGCCAGTGGCTGGAACCCGCACCCCCTGCTCTGTAAGTCCCCATGTCCTGGGGCTCAGCCACGTGCTTTCTCTGGGGACCTCGTCCTGCATTAGGTCTCAAGCGTTCCTTGGCGTCTAAGCCACAGCGCCATCCTAGTTGCCCCCAAGGGGTGCTCCTGAGTTGATGTTTTTGCTGACTCTTCTCGTACACTTAAGATTTTTTTTCCCCAAAGGTTCCAGTAAAAAACAAACCTGAGCACTTCCGGGCAGAAGTAAGCTAAGAACCTACAGAATCGCAGATGTCCAGACTTGGAATAGCGCTAGGGCAGGGAGTACTTTTTCCCACTGGGACGGAATGCAGGCTGTGTGGGTGTTTTCACTGATGGTGGCAACAATTTGACAAGAGTCCACGGGTGGCGGTGTGGGACACGCCTCAAACACGAATCGAGTCCATTTAGAGGCTTCGCTCATCTCTCTTTTCTTCTGCCAATAATCCCTCATAGTATCCGGATTTCATGATGCCATTTGAGTGGAGGTAAATTGGGACAGCTTCCATCATATGACTAATCACAGTCAGCTTTGACTACGCTGACTAATAGGTCAATCTGTTGGTGTAACATTCTGCCCTGTCGGGGAGCAGTGACACAATGCAGTGAAGGGCTGCTGGTGACCGCGGGTCTGTTAGTATCTGGACAGTAAGTAATTAGCTTTAATTTTGCTTTTAAAATACCAGGAAAGCAAATATTATCCGGCCCTAAAAAGGAATGTGGTACTGATATGTGCAAGAACACGGATAAACTTCAAAACAATGTGCTAAGTGAAAGAAGCCAGATCAAAAGGTCACATATTGCTTGGGGCCATTTATACACGATGTTCAGAACAGGTGAATCCATAGAGACGCAACACAGAGGGGTGGTTGCCAGGGGCTGGGGAAGGGAGGACGGACAGGACTGCTTAATGGATGCGGGTTTCTATATTTGGGAATTAGATAGAAGTACTGATTGCACAACATTGAGAATGTGCTAAATCAGCCAGGTGCGGTGGCTCACACCTGTAATCCCAGCACTTTGGGAGGCTGAGATGGGAGGCCAGGAGTTTGAGACCAGCCTGGGCAACATAGAGAGACCCTGTCTCTACAAAAAATTAAAAAATTAGCCAGGTGTGGTGGCACACCTGTAGTCCCAGATGTAGGCTGAGGCAGGAGGATCACTTGAGCCCAGGAGTTTGAGGCTGCAGTGAACTATACCAGGCCACTGCACTCCAGCCTGGGCAACAGAGTGAGATCCTATCTCTATAAAAAAAAAAAAAAAGGTGGGGTGTCAACCCAGTAGAACTGAAGGGCTAGACTTCAGGTCCCTCTCTGGAGGGACCTGCACTGGAGCCAGTCTGGCAGGACAGCAGGACTCTGGTGGGGGAGGAGGTGGTGCGAGGGCTCCAGGCAGAAGGACGAACATGAGCACAGGTGGGGGCAGGGACACTGCAGGGGACTGCCCTCTCCAGCCTGGACTGAACTGGGGGAAGCTATGCAGGTGTGAGAGGTGGTGCTTTCACTCTTGATGTCCATTCTAGTCTGCAGCCCAGTTGATTTTCACTCAAATAGGTATCATATTTGTCAGGCCCTGGAGCAACGCCGACATTCGTACATACCAAGGCACCTGTCTCAGTATTGACCTGTGACCTGCGGTCTCCTAACACTAAGGCGGGTTGAGTGGTCTCCCTGCCCCTCCTTGGTCCTTTAGGCTGACCTCAGTTTTACAGAAGGCAAACAGTGAAGCCCAGGTTTACAATGTAAGTACACTCAAAGAGATGGCATAGATTAAAATAATCCTAAATGCAATGAACCAAGTAAAAAAATAGATAAATAGGACTTCATCAAAATTAAAAACTTTTATGCTTCAAAGGACACTATCCAGAAGGCGAAAAGGTGATCCACAGAGTGGGGAAAAAAATAATTGCAAATCTTATATCTGATAAGGGTCTAGTGTCCAGAATATGTAAAGAGCTCTTACACCTCAACAATAAAAAGACAAATAACCCAATTGTAAAGATAGCAGCGGACCCGAATAGACCTTTCTCCAAAGAAGATACACAAATGGTCGACAAACACATGAAAAGATGCTCAGTATCGTTAGTCAGTAGGGAAATGCCCACCAAAGCCTCCAGGAGGTACCACTTCACACCCACCAGGATGGCTAGACTCAAAAAGACAGACAGTAGCAAGTGTTGGTGAGGACATGGAGAAATGAAAAGAACCTTTATATGTTAGTGAGAATGTAAAATGATGTTGCTACTTTGGAAAACAGTTTGGCGGTTCTTCAAAAAATTAAACATAGCATGACGAAGCCAGGGAACAGGCAGGCCCTGCTTGGTAGGGAGTCAGGAGGCCAGAACCAAAGTCTCTGATAAAACAAGAGCTAGTGGAGAAGCTGGCCAAAACCAGCTAGAACCAAGATGGCGAGGAAAAATGACCCCAGGTTACCCTCGCTGCTCATTATACCCTGTTTATCCTGTTTATAATGCGTCAGCAAACTAAAGGAACTCCCGCCAGCGCCATGACAGTTTACAAACGCCGTGGCAACTCCCAGAAGTGACCCCATGTGGTTTAAAAAGAGGAGGGACCCTCTATTCAAGGGGAACTCCCCACCCCTTTCCCAGAAATCTTAGGAATAATCCTCCCTCTGCTTAACATAAAATCAAGTAGAAGGTATAAAATAAGACCCCGGAAACTCACAAGGTGCTACTCTCCGTTGCTCTGAGAGAGAGCCGTGCAAGCCTCCCTTCTGTCTCTTTGTTCCCTTAATAAACTTGCTTTTGCTTTATTTACTCTGTCGGCTGGCTCTTGAATTCTTTCCTGCGTGAAGCCAAGAACCCACTTTGGCCTGCAAGCCAGACCCCAGTTTCGGGGTCCACTTTCTGGTATCATTACCATGTGACCCAGAAATCCCACTCCTAAGTATGTACCCAAGAGAAACAAAACACTAACCGGGAGGAGAAAGGAAAGTGGAAACAGCAGGAGGTCACGGGAGCCCCACGTGGCTGCAGACAGGCCCCGACGGCGGAAGCCGGGGCTTTTTGTCCTGTGTTACTGTCTACCCCTCTCTCTCTCGATAGGCCATTTTTCCTGCCCACCTTTCTTCTCCCATTGTCAAAGCAAAGTAACCTCAACCCCAGGAGGTAAATAGCCAAAATCAATATTTTTTGCCTTAAAAGTTGTTCCAGGAATCAAAAACCAAACAAGAGGCTTTTGAAAAGTGCCACCAACAAAATACATATCTATTTTTCTTACAGCTAAGAGAGAGGAAAGACACGAGAAATCCTGGCTTCGGGAAGTGCTTGCGTGTCAAAAATGTCTTTGAAAGCAGGTGGTTCCAACTCTGTTGCCTGGGTCTGCGCACCACTTCCAAGATGACCAGCCACAAGCTGTGCGTGTTTGCACAAAACAGGTTCTCCAAGCCCCGCAGGTGTCTGCAGCCCTCCAAGAGCAGCGATGGGATAGCTGTTTAGTTACATCGTCCCACCCGCTCGAGAAGGTGACTCAGGAACTTGGTACTTAGAGCACCCACAGGAGAGCTACGGGCCCAGATCAGGTGTCTTTGAACCTGGCTGGAATAATTACACACCCATGGTTTGTAACAAAAAGAGATACCGCATTCAGTAACCTTAGAGAGGGATTTGACTTTTAAATTGTTAAGAGACTTTGAATCAAGAGACATATTTGACAGGGAAAAGCAAACATTCTTTGGATGAGTTTTAGAGTGGGTTGGAAGTTTTGAAAAAACTCGTAGTCTGATTCAAATCATGCCTCCCACACACTTCGATCGAGCAATTATCAGCACTGGGTGAGAGAAAAGTCTTTTCACTTATGATCATGGTTCATGGTACAATTAGGCAGCACTAATAAAGAACCACATTGATTAATATGCCGGATCATAAAACGCCTTTGCAGAGGCAGGTGAGAGGAAATATTTCAGAGCCGGTTAGGAGGGCACCAGATATTTCCAGTGTTTTTGATACGAGCTACAAGCGTAGCATCTACACTGCTTCTGTGTAGGGGAGGAAAGTTGGCATAAAATAAGACAAGGATGGGGGAGTGCAGAGAAGATCAGCATGAAGACACAAGGAAAAGTTTAGAAACCCGTAAGTTGGAAGGAAACAGGGAGCTGACGTCTCTTGCTAAAGAGTTTAAGAAGTGGTAGCTGTTAAATATACATCATTTGCAGGGTATTTTGTTTTGGGGGTTTTTTTGCATATGAAAATTTATTACTACTGTGTTTTCACTATCAAAATTTATGGCCTTGGTCTTTCCTTCTTGCCTTTGTATAGGGCCAAAAGAGAGACATTGGCTACTTTGACAACCTTAAAGGGGACTCCAGGAATGTCACCAACAGCATGACCTTTTCTACCAAATCCAGCAGCCAGAACGGCATCATTTTCCCCAACTGTCCTCGAACTTTATTGTTCGAGCGATCATCGTTGGGTACATAGGCTGTGGTTTTCTTACCGTTCCTACAAAGAACAAAGGCTGTGTTTTCTCACTGATCCGTGGGACCATGACATACTTCCCGATGGCAGAATTTGGCTGTTTGGCTTCAACCCCTACTTCTTCCAGCAAAGTTCCGATTGCCTGGGAAGCACCTCCCAAAGGCTTGGCCCAAACCGGCTTTCTTACACTGTTTATCAGGCCATTCCTGGTCTCACTAGTGACCGCGGAGCCTCCTGGCAATACGACATCCACGACACTTGCCCAGCCTGGCCGTGCCACAAGCCTCCGTTTGCAGATCTTTTAAAAAAATGGCTCAACAATCCACAGCCTCCTCCTATAGACACACAGAAGCAACGACTCAACTAGAATTCAAAAGAACAAATAAACACAAGACCGTATCACCTCCTGGCCTATACCACGGTGCCTTTCTTCGTCCTGGAAGGGGGTGTTAAGAGAAAAGCTGGGAGTGGTCATTAACTTTCAGCAAGCTTTTATTTTTGCCTAACAGAGGCCAATTTAATCCTAAATTAACTGTACGGTCACTTAAGCATTGTCCCTGGACAGGCTCTCTGCTAACGTCTTGGCCTTTAAATGAACGTAATTGCACCTTCTATTTGTTTCCATTATTTTTCCCTGTAACTTCTTGGTGACTTTTCACGTTCTACTTGGGGTTCCCTCTGCGGCGTGGAGTCTCTGAGCTGACACCATCCAATATGGCAGCCACCAGCCACTCGTGGCTACTCAACACACTTGAGATGTGGCTGGGCCAAATTGAGATGAACTCTAGATGTAAAAGACATACCGTTTTCCAAAGACATAGTAAGACATTTTAATAATTTTTAAAATTTTGGTTACATGTTGAAATGATACTATTTGGGGTATGTTGGGTTAAATAACATATATTATTAAAATTAATTTTAAGGCCAGAAGGTGGCTCATGCCTATAACTCACGCCTGTAATCCTAGCACTCTAGAAGGCCGAGGAGGGAGGATCACTTGAGGTCAGGAGTTCAACACCAGCCTGAGCAGGAGCCAGACCATCTCTACGAAAAATAGAAAAATTAGCTGGGCATGGTGGCTCATGCCTGTAGTCCCAGCTACTCCAGAGGCTGAGGCAGGAGGATGGCTTGAGCCCAGGAGTTTGAGGTTGCTGTGAGCTATGATGACACCACTGCACTCTAGCCAGGGTGACAGGGCAAGACTCTGTCTCAAAATAAATAACTTAAGTTAAAAAATTCATTTCATCTGCTTCATTTTAATTTTTCAATATGACTACTGGAAAATTCTAAATTGCAGCTGTGGCTCACATTATATTTCTATTGGACTGAGATTATAATTCTATTGGACAAAGCTGCTCTGAGCTTTTAATACACTAAAGTGCATTATGAGTCGCTAAGAGGAGGCCGTAGCAGGTAGGGTTGCCAAACACATATGATCACGGAATCATTTTTCACGTAACATCTTGTTCTAGTTATCTATTTATTTTCCTTCACGGGGTCCCAAAACATTACCACGTCCGTTAATTCCCTCGATCTGCTTGGAGTCCCATTTAGTGGGTGTCTACCCAGACGCTTCCCAAAGAAGTGAATTTATTGAAACACGGCCATTGAGCCTACAAGGAAGTGGCTCATTGTCCCGACAGCTTTCATTGCGGAAGACCTACAGGAGCATCTTTCATGTAGGTGTCCATTGCGCAAGTAATTGGTTTTAGCAAAACCAAAACGAAAGTACATTTTATCATTTTGTTGTATTACATGGAATCATAGAATTTGAGATGCAGATGGTATCTAATCCAATACCCCAGGTCATGCTCTTGATTAAGGACCAAACACCCAGCTGCCGATAATATGCCAAATATAGGCCAACGAGGTGACTCACACCTGTAATCCCAGCACTTCAGGAGGCTGAGGTGGGAGGATCACTTGAGGCCAGGAGTTCAAGACCAGCCTGAGCAAAAGTGAGATCCCTGCCTCTACAAAAAAATAGAAAAATTAGATGGGCATGGTGGCTCATGCCTGTAGTCCCAGCTACTCAGGAGGCCGAAGCAGGAGGATCGCTTGAGCCCAGGAGTTTGATGTTGCAGTGAGCTATGATGATGCCACTGCACTCTACCCCAGGTGACAGTGCAAGACCTTGCCTCAAAAAAATAAATAAATAAATAAATAAGCCAAATATTTGTTGAGGGCTCATTTTGTGCCAGGCGCTTGTTCCGTACACACCAACAAGCTTGCCAGGTTGGTTCTATTATGTTCAGTCCAATTTTACAGCTACTGAGAAGATCAGAGAAGTTAGACCACTTCTCTGAGGTCACACAGATGGAGGGAGGGGCTGATATGTTTCTCCACTAGGCTTTGCTGCCTCTGGGAAGCGACTTGCAAATACATTAGACATAATAGCCCTGCTGGGGATAGCAATATACAGTGTGTGCCTGAGACCAGGGACAGACAGCTGTAGTGTATTCCAAAGAGTAGTATAATCATTTTTGATAATTTCAGAGTACTAAGATTATAATATACAAATGGAAAAATCCTTGCTTCTCTATTTTTTCCTACCTACGGGTAGAAGTTTGCTGTGGTGTTTCTTTTAGTTTAATTCCATCTACATACTACATCTACGAGGTGTCTTTCCCTAACCGTACATTTTCTTTCTTTTGTGAATCTACACACTAGCCTTTCCATTTACAGACACAGGGATGAGACTCATTTATAAAAAGCATTGAGCTTTTCACGTTCCAGGGCCAGGTCGGAGAGCAGCGAGGCAAATGGTGTCATAGTCACCTCGCTGCCACAGCATTGCATGTTTTGAAGATGTCTAGTCATCAGTATATTCCTGCCTTTTGCAGGATGCAGAGAAGGAAACATAAGCACAGAACTGATAGGCTATTCCTCCTCCCTGGGGCCAGATCTCTGACCCCAGCACGGAGGATCGCGACTTAGAGCATTAGGTTATGCTGCCTCCTACTGGTCAGAGTGGACCTCTGCACAAAACACACAGGTCTCTTGAATTAAACACACTCTGTTCAATGCGGGGGGAAAAAATCTCTTTTAAATACATCTGCAGTCCCCAGATTGAAATATACTATTTTAAATCACATGACGAAATCCAAACAGCAACCAAGCCATAAATTCTAAGAGGTACTTTCCACGGGAGAGCCTGCAAGGCATAGGGGTTAACTCTGTTCTCAGGATCATGTGCTTTGTGTAGTGCCTGCAATAAATCTCGCAGGAACGGTGTCTTTTTGTCAGGGCACCTGTCTCCTTGACGTTTGATGCCGTTTATAACTCCATTCTTCGAGAAGCATACTCCACCTCTGGCTTCTGTGAAACCGTACTTACTTCTCTTCTTTGCCTCGTACGAGTTTCTGTCTTTTCCCGCCTAAACCAGGGGAGGATGTCTCTGCCCTTTCTCAGCATTCTGTCCTTTCGCACTTTCTTTTTATGAGGTCATATGAGTCCGAAAGCGTCCAGTATCCCCTTCTCCACAAACTGTTCCTATCTCTCTTCCTTCACTCTTCAAAGCGGGATCAGTCCCCCTCTCCTGCTGCCCTAAGCTCTGGGGCAGCGGCTATCAGCGTGTTCACAGATCTGCCCCACTCCCTCGACCTCCAGGGACTTCAGGACAAGAGACTGCGTTTTGTACATTTTTTAAATAATGCACCTATTTCTTTCCCTTGACTTTGAAAACATGCTCAGTGTTATTACAGAAATCTTGACTAAGATGTTACGAACAAGAGGCTTAGGGCCTAAGATGACATAGAAATAAACAACTGGAACGCAAGATAGAAAGTGATAGCTAAAGGGTGGGTTACAGGAGCTGGTAAGCTCTGCACCCTGTGAACACAAAGGAAAAGCAATTGCTTCCGGCTGGAGAAGGAGGAAATGGGGACTGAAGCTAATCGGAACTGATAAGCCACGCGTGTGCGGGGGATGGTCACGGAGGGAAACCATTCTGGACAGAAAAAATGAAATAAAATAATAAACTACAATAGCAGCCTCTGAAACAAGAAAACGTGAGTATCTGAGTATTTGAGCAAGAGGAGGTGCTGTTTTTCCAGAACTTAAGGTAATTCAGGGAGGGGAGAGAAAGAGGCAGAGGGGGCCAGGTCACTAAGGGCCTTAAAATTAGCCAGACTAGGGCAGGTAGCAGGATGTCTTGACCGGGCAGGAGCTGGGTGTAGTGTCTCCAGCTGGTGGCGCCCAGGGACGCCCCTGTACCCAGGTGGCTGGATGCCACTTTCCGTGGGAGCTGCAGTACCTCTGGGAAAGACTTGAACTCTGTCTGTCGCCGGGCTTTGGCACATACAGAACATGACCCGATGTGGACAGCTTTGCGTGGGGATCCACGGAGCTCGGCTGGAGGGAAGAGGCTGACCCGGGAAAGCAGGGACAACCCCCAGGCTGAGCGCCGCAGGAGGGGAGAGGGGCTCCCCAGCACCTCGGGCCAGAGCGAGGGCTCTTCCTCAGGTGGCATGAGCAACCGTGAGGAAAGGGCTGCACACAGGCTTCTATCGAGAATTTTTCTTTGCCTCTGCAACGCTTCAGCAACTTTTAGAGGGACACCCCTGTCCCCCTTGTCTCAGACCGGGTACAGAAAGGAGGCCACATTCTCTTCATTACGGGAGAGCAGTGATTCCCAAACTTCCGTGTGCACCGGGCGTCCTCTTTCGTGAATGCCCTGTTCATATCTTTGTCATTTTTCCCATGGGATTTTTTTTTTATGGATTTGTAGGAGTTCTTCACATATTCTGGAAAGTGTTCCTTTATTGAATATAAGTGGTATAAACATCTTTGTATTATACAGAAATTTTAAGCTTTAATACAGTCAAATTTATCAAAACGTCCTTCCTGATTTGTGATTCTTGTACCTTATTTAAGAAATCCTTCTCCCTCTGAGGTCATAGTCTTCTACTTTTAGAAATGCAAAGGTGTACTTTTCTTTTATAAACCCCTAATTATCTTGTAACTAGCACAACTACATTGCATTTGTGTGTGTGTGTGTGTGTGTGTGTGTGTTTGTGAAAAGAATTAAATTATTAGGTATATACATTTTAACTATACCACTTCTATTTGTAATTTTGGCATTTTTAATTTTTTAAATTAAAGCTCAAAATCCCAAAAACTGGAAGAGGCACTGGCCGTTCTTGACCTCTGAGTCTCTGGTGTTCACCTTTCGCATTTCCAGACTGAGGACGAGAGTGTCTGGCGTTGGGGTGGCGGTGCCGTGAGCCATGGTGTAAGCTGTCACTAGCCTTGATTTGCAAGGCATGCAAAACACCCTGGGCATTTCCAGGAATTTCAGAGAGGGAGACACTGCAACAGGCAGGACTTTCTTTCATCAGCCAAGCAGGGTCTTGAAATCTTGACAATGGGTGTAAATAACAATGGGGCTAATGTGTGTTCACCACTGGTGGAGCATGGTTACTTGGGTTCATGGACGAGGGTGGAGGACTCCCGGTTTTCAGGCTGGGAGTGGCCTTATCTGAGCCAGGCTACAGAACAGGTAACTCAGGGCAGAGGTACAAGAGAGTTGGGACCAAGTACAGAAGCCGAAACATTGCTTAAGACACCACCGCAAGTTGTTCAGGCAAATGGAATGTGAATTAAGGTAAAACTCTTGGAGAAGGATAAAAATGGATGGATTAGAGCAATATTTAGAAAAGCACAATGAACAAGAAGCCAGACTGAGCAGAGGAAACCACGAACAAATTGTGAGGGGTGCACCTACCCACCCAGGGAATCACGGGATCTGCAGACAGAAAAGGATCTTACTGCCCATCCAGTACGACGACGCACATGTTGCTTGGACCTCCTGGCCAAGCCTCGGAATGGAAACGGTCCCCTCGCTCTCTTTGAAGACAACAGAGCACCCTGAAGGTGGCGGAGGACCAGCTGTGCTCAGAGAAATTCCGGCCAAGGTCAAACCTGAATGCCATCCCAAAACAGAAACGATCCCTGTGCCCCAGATGTGGGCGCAGTGAGAGTTAAAACCTCTTTTTGCTTCCACCGTTATTTATTTATTATCCTCGTCTTGCACCCTGTCTGGCTCCCAGGCTGGGTCTGCTCCTGAACCGTGTTCGGCGTGAGGGCTCAGCACACTACTAGTGGGGAGCCCCTTGAGTGTCCAAGGACAGCCACAGCTGGGCAGGATAAGCTCAGCTTGCATAATGATTCTTTTCACAAGTGACCTCTAAGCAGAGGAGATAATTAAGGAAGACGGGTGTGTCTTGGGGCAAAGGGTAAAGTCTGCCATGGACTAAACATTGGAAACCGAGAGTGTGAATAAATAGCTTACTCCTTTGCTGGGAGAACAGTGGACTTAGTTCTGGATCCAATTTTTATTTATTAATAATAATTTCTTAGAGCACAAAGTAGATAGTCAGCCTGAAACACACATCCACACATACTGACTCGTCTCTCCCTTCTTCACTTCTCCCTTTCTTCCCCTCCCCTGCCCAATAAATTCTAGCAGGGAGTTTGGCGTCTATAATGACGATCAGCCTCCATTCCTTACAATACGACCACGTGCAGATCCTTTTAAACACTGGGAGACAGAGGAGAGCAGATCAAATTTAATTCAGAAAAAAAAGGAATGCACTTGAACCAAGGTAACCAAGACTCTTCATTTATTATATTTCAGAACCCCTGCAGGACAGGAAGCTGGAAATGTCTGCGGTTGGTTGGAACGGGATATCTGGCTGGACGGCAAGAGCAGATTTCATGAAGAGGGAACAGAATGTTTGAGCGAAGGACTTGGAAACTAATCAGGAGGGGGTGGCTACCAAGGTCTCAGGACTCGGAGGGGCGGAGTCTGCACGTTTTTTGAACCAAAGAGCAAAATTTCATTCATTGTAATCAGTAGAAACAGGAAGAGGGGAGATGTGAAAATACAATCAAAGAAAATAAACTGGAGGGTTTTTTCCAGTGTTATCTTTCATGTATCAAAAAAGACAAAGGGAAACAATAAGTTTGTACCCTTTGATACTCTCTGGGTGCAAACAACGAAATCTTCATTTTATAGCACCAAATGAATCATTTTTTTGTGTGTTTTAAACGAAAAACAAAAACGGAATTCACCGGGCAAACACCTCGACAGGCACGGTGGGATTTTTGTGGAATGTGGCTATGTCTGGGGAGGTTCGGAGCCAGAATGTAAGAAAGCATCTTATTATTAATTGTATCTCAGTGGAGAATACTCCCTTTACCACATCATACTTGGGGCATGTTTCTGTCCATCGTCCTCAGCATAGATGTCCCTGTGTCACCAGTGCCTAGGCTGACTTCCATCCCTGTGTCTGCCACCGCTCTGCCACTGTGTGGTGGTTTGAGATTGTCCCTGAGCCCAACTGCAGAGCTCTGCACGGTGGGCACCCCTGTGAGTGGGGACAGGGGCGCCACTCAGAGACCCTAGAGGACCCCTGAGGGAGCTTCTTAACTATGGCCGACTCTATGGCGCATCCTTCGTTTAGTGAAGGCATGAAATCATTAATTCACTCCTTCTGGAATCAAACACAAAAGTGCCAAGACCATGCCTTGAATTTCTTGTGACCTTTCTTTTTTTTCCTTGCCAAAAAAAGAAAAAAACTATGGTTTTCCCAAAGATCATAAAAGGCCACAGATGAAAATGAATGATGATTATTGAAATTACTGTAGCGTTAATGAATTAATGGAATAGTAATGTCCTCCCTATATTTCCAAGGTCTCCCTGAAATGCAAATTCTGTTCTGTCACAGCACTTGGCACCGTAGTCAGGCAAGGGAGTCACAGACCCCTCCGAGCAGCCGGTGAAAGCTGAGAGCTCTCTTCCCAGAAAGGCACATGTCTACGCAATTCTGCACATCATTTCAGAAAGGTTCGTAGATTCCCCTCTTCTCCTCCAAAACACAAAACAGAACCAAACCCTGAGACTTCCACTTGCCACTTCACCAGCAATTCCCTTTTATTGATTTGGATTTTGACATGTTCACGGGGTCCCAGAATGACCCCAGTGCCTGAAAACTAGCAGTTGTTCAATGGTAACTTAGGCAAGAGGGGTGGAATAAGAGAAAGGATTTGTAGAAGTAGGGAGGAAGCTTACTTATGTTGTTCAAGGAAAAAAAACACTGCATTGGTCTTTCAGCTGTTTCCATTTTAATTGGGATTTAGATCATTTGGAAATTTCATAGCATGAAAAAAACAGAGCCAGTTTCTTTTATACAGGCAGGGATCCAAAATCTTTGTCCTTGGAAGAGTTCAATTGATCTGAAAAGATGCATAGTTACAAGAATAACCCTAGGCAGGGGCCTAGAGGAAAACAGAGAAGACCTCCCCCCAAAAAAGATTAAGATGCAGTCTAAAATTTGCCTTGATAGTCTTGTTCCTGTACAGCAGCGGTCCCCAGCCTTTGTGGCACCAGGGACAGTCGGTTTCATGGAAGACCATTTTTCCATGGATGGTGGGGAGGCCAGGGAGGAGGAGTCATGGTTTCAGGATGATTCGAGCTCATCACATTTAATTGTCACTGACTGATAGGGTTTTGATATGAGTCTACAAGCAATTGATTTATTATGGTCTCTGTGCAGTCAAACCTCTCTGCTAATGATAATCTGTATTTGCAGCTGCTCCCCAGTGCTAGCATCACTGTCTCAGCTCCACCTCAGATCGGCAGGCATTAGATTCTCATAAGGAGCACACGACCTAGATCTCGCGCATGCCCAGTTTACAGTAGGGTTCACGCTCCTATGAGAATTTAATGCCCTCGCTGACCTGACAAAAGGCGGAACTTATGCAGTGATGCGAGTGATGGGGAGCAGCTGTAAATACAGATGAAGCTTCACTCGCTCACCTCCTGCTGTGTGGTCCCGCACCTAACGGGCCACAGACTGGTACCGGTCTGCAGCCCGAGGGTTGGGGACCACAGCTTCACAGAATCAGCCTGCCAGGAATGCTGGCTTCAACAGCATAGACAGGGGTAGTCCCAGGCACAGGCCCTACCTTGGATATTGTCCAGGACATGTTGCTTTCCCACCTGATCTGCCAAGGCCCCAGCTCCCACCTTCCCAGTTTCTCTGGCCTTCCTTACTGCTGGACCTCCTGGTTCTAGATCTGAATTTCTGCCTCCCTCTTAGACACCTACCTTCAGTAAGGTTCTGACCTGTCCCCGGCCCTAAGCCCTGCTAGCAGACAAGTAACTTCAGGGCTGCAAAGCCAGGTCCACAGGGTGCGAGGGTGGTCATATGGAAGCAACCAGCCCCAAGGCCAACAGGGACCTCTTCAATCTAATGATCTATTTTCAACTCCTCATCTTTAATTTTCTGTAGATTTGGCAATGTCCACTCTTCTTACCTTCTTAAAATTCTCTGTCCCCAAATTCCACCATTTCTACCACATTCCAAGCAAGGCTCTGGGGGTGGTGGTGGGGGCGGATATTTAAGATGTAGTTTCTACAAGACACACATGGTTTCATGGGGGCTGTGAGGCAGAGAGAGAAGGTCTACGGAATATCATTGCAAATCAGCAAATCACTTTTGTGATGAGGATTATATTATACAAGGTACAGAGTGGTGCATAGAGGATGGGGTATGCATTTTCTACGACTGCTCTAAGAAAAGGCACAAACTTTGTGGTTTAAAACAGCACAAATGTATTCCCTTACAGTACTGGAGGTCGGAAGTCTCAAATGAGTGGGCAAGGCTGCATTGCTTCTAGAGGCTCCAGGGGAGAATCCGCTTCTTGTGGCTTCTCCTGCTTCTCTTCTCTCCCCATAAGGACCCTTGTGATTACCCTGAGGTCACCTGGGTAGCCCAGGAGAGCCCCCATCTCAAGATCCTTAGTTTAATCATATCTGCAAAGTCGCTTTTGCCCTGTAAGGTAATACAGTCTCAGGGTCTGGGGATAGGGTGAGGATATCATCGGGCGATCGTGACTCTGCCTACCAAAGACAGGGTGTTCATTCTCCCTAGAGTATCTGGAACTCTTCAAAGAGAAGAATCTTGGAGCTGAATCCTGTAAGTCTGGTTATCATCCTCACTCACCAGAAGAAAGGCAGGGGGATCAGGGAGTGTAAGCAAAGGAATCGTGTTTGCTGGAACACTGGGCAGAGGGAGAGAAGGGAGCCCAGACATCTGGAAGCTGTTCTGTGTGGAGGAACAACGGGAAGAAGGGACCTTCTGGAGCTCAGGTTACAGAAGACAAGTAGAAGCTAGAACATGAAGGGATTTTGTTTGTTTGTTTTGTTTTGTTTTCTACCCTATTAAGGAATCTGAAATGTATCCTGTAGCTACTATTTCCTTGGCCAATGCTATTACATTAGTCTGCGCTATTGTTTCTTTTAACTTTTCTTTAATTGACTCACTTTTTATTCTGAACATCAATGTCTGGGAAATCGCAGGTTTTACGTATTCGTTACTTCTCTGCAGTGAATGTCAACGTGAATACCCAACTACAAAAATAAAACGATCTTCGGTGTGCCACCTAAACTCATCAGCGCACAGCCATGAAGGAGGATCAGACGTTGAGACACGGGGCCGCCAACGAGGGGAGCCCCTTCCCGATTGTAAGCAGGGGAGAGACGTGATCAGGTTTGCCTTTGACAAATGTCATTCTGGCAGCACGAATCACTTTGGGCAGACGGAAATGAGCAGAACAGCAAAAAGGCTATAAATTGGGTTACGTCCACAATAGTGGAGGTGAGAGAGGAGGAATGAACAAAGCCATGAACCACGGGGGTGGAGGAGAGGACCTGAACGTGAAAACTATCCAGGAAGTAGAATCAACTGATGATAAATTAGGGACAGTCCCGAAAGAGAGGGCAGAGTTGCGGACAAGGGCCAGGGTTCTAGCACGTGCAACGCTGCAGACAATTGTCCATTTTAGCCAAGAGCGTGCGCAGAGGGAGAGTAGGTGGGGGGAGAGTTAGAAGGAAAACAATTCTTTCGGTCTGGAACATGTTGAATTTGAAGTGCTAGTGTTTGTGGAACACTCGGGCAAGGACTCGAACATCTGCTTCTGGGGCTCCCGGGCGTGGGAATCCCTCAGGGCAGTGCTGCCCAGGGAAAGGGAATGCGACCCGCAGGCTGCGTCTCACATGCTCAATGGCCACACTTAGAAAGTAAAAAGGAACAGATGAAATGAACTTTAATAATATATCTTGTATAACCCAACATTTCCAAAGATCCTATTTCAAGATGAATCAACATACAAATTATTGGGATATTTTATGCTTTTTGTTTGTCTAAGTCTTGGAAATGCGGTGTGCATTTTACACGTAGATTACTTTCAATTCAGATATTTCTAGCGTTCAAAGGCCGCAGGTGGGGATGGCTACTGTATTGGACAGCACGGTTCCAGAAGCCACAGGCAACCTAAAAAGGAGACTGGCTTTGTAAACAACGTATTCACAGTTCCCGAGGATTGAACAGAGACATCCCTGGGTGGGCCACCATTTTGCCCACCACCAGGGGTGTTCCATAGAGTTTATCAGATCAGCCCCAACAGGGCCCAGCTCCAGTCGCCCGTGGGGGCACACCACTCTCTGGCTTTTCCCTTTCCCTGTCTCCTCTTGCCCCTACGGTTCCTGGGATCACCTCTCAAATCAACTCTCTTCTCCCTAAGCCTTATCTTGAGGTCTGCTTTGGAGGAACCCAAACCAAGACAGTGATCTTAGGCAAGTCACTTAATCAGTCTGAGCCCTGCGTTTCCTCCCCTATGAAAGGAAAATACATATAGTCCCATCCTCACAGGGCTGTTGGGAGAACACACTTTGTACAGTGGGGTATGTCATCAGTCCTCGACAAGGTTTGCTACTGGCGGGTGGAAGCTGGGGTGCAGGCAGGGACCAGCCTGGGACAGACAGAGAGCAGTCCTACCTGCGAGACACTGACCCTGGTGGTCAGAGGTGTGGAGTGGGTGGGGCAGGGTGGGGCAAGGGGTCAGGGGGGTTCCTCTGAGAACATCCATTTTCTCTTGAAGGCAGTAAAGTGTGGACCAGCCCTTGGGGAGAATCATGAACATCAGGAATAATATACTCAAGGATTTCTGAGCTGTCCAAAAAGCCCAGCTGCCACTGAAGATCACACATCCATAATGGCAGGATCTCCAAGCTCTTTTTCTCCAGCCCCGTGACAGGACACAGAAGAAGGTGGGTAGTGGGACCTAAGGCTGGGCATTTGGGGGTGAACATGGTCAAAGAAGGGGGCAGAGCGGGAGCGAGGCGGCAGGGCTAACCTCAGGGTCCAGGCTGGATGGAAGATAAAGGGACCACTTTGGGAGACTAGTGGCCCCATGAGATTGGAGCACTGGTGTGAGGGTTTAAAGAAAGCCAAGGACTGCTGGATGGGAGACAGGGTGTTGGCATTTAGATTTCCAGGGCTGGGAAGGTTCACAGCACTGCCACGAGAATGGGTGGCTGAGGTGAGTGAAGGCAGGCTCATTAGACTAGCATGGCCATCGCCTACCAGGTGCTAGGCCTGAGAATGAATGCCCCCCGCCCACAATGACAGATCAGGGGCCACTTCTGAATGGGCGTGACTCAAAGAATGTAAGAAAGGAACAAGCCTGGTGACAGATGGTGGCAATGCTGGACAGCACAGCCTGGATGAGAAAGGAAGGTGACAGGAAGGTAATGTCACCAAAGCTGCTTTGGGGCAAGCAGAATGTGGGGTGCAGAACAGGCAGGCTTTCATCCTTCTGGGTTTCAGAGGAAGCAGAATTCTCAGGGCAGCGTTCCTCAAAAGCATCGGATCACCCAGGGAGCCTGATAAACGTGGGTTCTTAGCATCCCTTCCCTGCCATACACACCTCAGACCTGTGGGGTTCCCTTCCTGGGGCTGCCATAACAAATGACCACAAACTGGGCGGTTTGAAACCACAGGACTGCATTCTCTCCCAGTTCCAGAGGCTGGAAGTTGGGAATCCAGGCGTCAGCAGGGCTGCACTCCTTCTGAAGGCTCTAGGAAAGAATCCTTCCCTGACTCTTCCAGCTTCTGCTGTGTGCTGGCAAAACACGGTGTGCCTTGGCTTGTGGCCGCATCACTCCAACCTCTGTCATGGTCTCCACATGGCTGCCTTCCCCCATGTCTGCTCTGTGTTGCTGTCTCCAAATCTCCCTTTTCTTATAAGGACACAAGCCACTGGATTTAGGGTGCACTCTGATCTAGCATGACTTCATCTTACTTTGCTTACATCTGCAAAGACCTTATTTCCAAATGAAACCACATTCACAGGTACCAGTGGTAAGGACTTCAAAACATCTTTTTGGGGCAGGGACACACTTCAACCCATTACACCTGCTAGATGTAACCTTTCCTGTAGGGCTGCTAAATGTGTATTTTTAATAAGCCTCAGCCAGGCAATGCAACCCAGGGGAACCAACATCCAGATGGAGAGAGCAGCACCTGAGAACCTGGGGCAGAGGGTGGGGCTTGGGGCGGGGAGGGAGGGTGACTCCCCAGAATGGGGTTCTGTTGCGCCCTTTGGGGAGGACTCGGAGAGAGGGCTGTCTGGAGGGAGCAGGAGAGAGCAAAGCAATACTCAAGGGAGAAAGAAGTTTGAGTCTGGGGCAAAGGAAGGGAGGGGCGCGAGGATCTTGATCTGGGGCCAAGATTGTAGTCCCGCTCCAGATGAATCAAGGCATATGTGGCTGACAGCCCTGCTCCAGAGAACAGTTTCAGAGCTGGTGGAAAGCTCCAGCCCCGGTGGGGAGTGGTGGAAGAGCTTGGTTCTGACGATGCTCTCACCTCCCGCAGACTTTGCAGGGATCAGCCTCTGGCCAGCCTCACCACTCGATTGATTTCCAAGTTCTGCAGAGCTCTGTCCAAGGTCTCTTTCCCTTTTTTCCGGAGCTCTCCCTCCGAGTTAATCTCGCCTCTTTCCGAGGCTTCAAACACCATTTACATGCTGATGGGGCCCAGATTTGCATCTCAAACCCTGAGCTTCATCCCGCCCCAAGCTCCAGATCAGTTTCCCAATGACCTACGGTCTGGAATGTTCGACGGACCAGAAATTTAACATTTCCAAAGCCAAATTCACCCCAAAACTTGTTTGCCTTCCAGTAGTTGCTCTGTCAGTAGCATCACTACCCACCCATCCCCCAAAAGTAGAAACCTAGGGGTCATCTTATGCTTCTTCTCCTTGATAACCCTAAATCACATCAGGTCCTTGTCCGTGGTGGCGTTCTCCTTGCTTTCAGTTCATCTCCAGGCTTGACTAGTACAATAACCTCTTAACTAGAAACGTGGCCCTGTTTTTTCCCTTCTGAAGAGGTCATCTTCCAACATCATCGCCAGAGCTAAACTTGTAAAAGACAAATCTGACAAACCCTGCTGGCTATGGCATAAATGCCAAACTCCTCAGTGTGACATGCAAACCTTCCCATAGGGCCCTACTCACCTCTGCTATATCACCTTCCCCCTAACCCCA
>NW_012152951.1:5066403-5067715 GCF_000956105.1 Propithecus coquereli
ACCAATTCCCATGACCCAAAATGCAAAATCTATTTTAAAAGGGGGAGGAGGAGGGGAATAAAGAGATCTGTATCCACCTTCCCTGATTTCTGGTGTCCCAGAGAACTTTGTGTGTCCTTCCTGGTGATTCCGAGGCAAACCCAGGTTTGTCAAGAACAGGGTCAAGCCATTCTTATAAAAGCCTAACGCATCACATTAAAGAACCCAGGCTACCATCTTCTTTCCAAACTTACTGTAGGGTACGGAGAAAGGACACAAAGACAGAGGGAGCCCGCATCCACCTGGTCTTCCAGGTGGCATCACATCACGTATGCATTCACACTTAGATTAAAACCCCGGGGAAATGGCAAGCTCAAGTTTTAAGAGCGAAAAGGGCATCTGCGCAGCGTGCAAACGGTAACCCAAAACATTTCTGCCCCCACGTACATCTGTAAAATGCTGACCCACCGCCTGGAAAAGTTTGGCCGGCATTCCTCCACGCTGCACAGTTTTAAGGGAAGCCCTAAAAGGCGTCGTCTTAGAGCATTTGCTTTATTTTCATCCGCGATGTATTGGAAACCCGAAAACCTTCAAAGCAGTTATTTCGCCAGCCTAAGCCCCCCCATTTCGACGTCAATTCAAACACACACAGGATCGGGCCGCCACGTTTGCTCGGACGTATGAGGGACAGTGTAACGGGGGCACCTTAAGTTTCTGCCAAGACTTCCTACTAAGCACCCTGAGTGTTCGAGAAACTTTGCAGGGCATGTACACATTTCCCCGGGGAGCTCCAGGGCTGAGCCAAACAATAGGAGGGAGAGCGGACGGGAGTCGCTGTGCACGGAACGCGCCGTTTGTTTTCGAGTCTCTGCCTGGCGCAGAGGCCGCGTTCCTGCGCTCCTCTGCAAACTGTTTCATGGCCATTGTCTTGCGGGCCGCTCGGACCGCCGCGCCCGGGGAGCGGGGCAGTGTCCCGCAGAACGCCGCGCGGCCCTGCCCAGCCAGGTGGCGGGAGCCGCTCCCGGCCCTTCCAGCGGGCCGCGGAGAAGGGGGTGGCCCCGGCGCCAAGCGCTGCTGCCAAAGCAACTCGCAACTTTTGAAATCAATCCTTTTTGCATCATGCAACGGATGCCACCGCTCCTCGGGCTCGCAACCCCCCACCCCTCCCCCGAGACCAATCATTGCCGCGCTCGGGCCTGCACAGCGCCCCCGCCCCCTTCCCGGGCCGCACGCAGCCACCGAGCCGCCCCGGCCGCGGCCCGCCGCCTCTTAAAGGGAGGCGGCCGGCCCTAAAGCACCCTCGGCGCCCGGCCGGCGGGAGCGCGGCCGCCCG
>NW_012152951.1:5068332-5098004 GCF_000956105.1 Propithecus coquereli
GCCCCGGCCGGGCCGCTGGGCCGCGCTCACCTCTCGCCCTCCCCGCGCCGGGGGCCGCGCGCGTCTCCCGCCGCCCCCGCCGCCGCCGTCGGGAGTCCGGCGCGGGATGGCCCGGTTCGGGGCTCCGCGCCGCCTCCGCCCGCCCGCCGGCCCGCGGAGCCTCTAAAGGCGGCAGCCCGAGACTTAAGGTGTCCCCGAGTGCCGTCCTCCGCGCTCAGGCCGCCTCCGCCGCGGGCTTCATGGAGAGCGCCGGGCCCTGCGCCCACGCCGCGGGGGCCGCCCCTTTGTGCATTTGCGGGGCTCGGGGCGCGGGGGTAGGTAGGTCTGGGCCGGCGGGGGTCGCACCCGTCCCCGCCCCGCTGGCCGGGCCCCCCGGCTTGTCGGGCTCCGCGCCCCGCGCTCGTTTGAACAAATGGAAATGTGCCTGGGCTGGAAAGGGTTAAACGTTAGCTTTAAATATTCATGTCATTGTTTTAAAGGTGTAAACATGTGGCTTCTGGGCCGGTGTAGACCGAGTCTTATTTTGCACCTTTACCTCCCACCCTCCTTTGTTTAATTACTCCAGATTTACCCAAGCACCCCCTCCGCTCTCCCAGCCCCTCCAGAAATGTAAAAATTTGTTCTTCTTTAAGGTCGGGATGTGAGTCTGGGATTCGTGTCCCTCGTTCCATTTGGAATTTTAAAACTCCGGAGCGCCTTCTTGATTGAAGGTGTTTTAAACTTTCCCCCCCTGAAAACTCTGGGAAAGTTAGTCCCCCAAATTCTCCTCCCCGGTTTTTGAGGATGGGGAGAGGGATAGGGCTTGGAGGTAGGAAAATAACTGGATACCTCGTGAGTTGGATTTTTTTTTTTTTCCCCCGGTAGTGGCGAGGCGGTGTTAAACGCAAGGCATTTCGTGAGGAAAGGACTTTGTTGTTTTTGTTCCAGGGCCTTCCAAGTGAAAATGGTGTATTCAAACTTTTTCCTAGCTCTAAGATGGCTTCGAAAGTCCCATCTCTGTAACTCGCTTTGCTCGCCTGCTGTTTTGGGGCAGGTTGGTTTCTGGGAATCGTGTTGGAAGGTTTACTCCTGTAGAGTGGTAGGTTTCCCACTGAAATTCCTGCTCCACTGTCCATCCCAAACATGTTTTTGTAACGAGGACAGTCTGGATGACTGCCCATACTCAGGCTTTGTGGGATTTATTTTAAATGAGTGATATGCTTCCCAGGGGATGGAAAACTCTATAAATGGGAATTATGTTCTTAATCATAAATTTTATGGGGAAAACTGACCCTAAAACTTGGGGTGTCTGTAATTCTATGCCCAGTAAAGCATCAGTCTGGAGGTTTGTAAACCCTAGGAGCACATGTTGGTTTTTGCTTGAGCCCCAAAGGCTAAAAAACTTAGAAAGTCTTAGTCCAGAAACTTGTGGTGGTACCCAGTACTATAAATGCTAGTGGTTTAGTATGGTTAAATTTACTGTATTAGTTCTACAATGAAACGGTAATGAGCAGTAGCATGTTTTGTCAATGACGTGTGTGCTGGTTTTGTTGGGTGGGATGTTTGCTTTCTAGGAAATAGCATTGCATTGAAACATCAGAGAACTTTCCAAGCGCTCTCTTGAAGAACACAAACCTTGCTGTGCTAAACAGCCATTCCAGTTTTTAAGTTGTGTCCTTGAGCGAGGCCTCCTATTGGGTTTGGATTGTGTTGCATACTCCTGGCTCAGAGGGAAAACGTGTTTTTCTAAGATTAGGACTCAGCATCAAAGCATCAAAAGGAATTTCGTCCAGTGCATTTGCATGATTGTCCTTTCCCACTAAGTTTCTGTATTAGGCGGTTCACTTTGCTGTGTGAGATACCAAAAGATATCAAAAGGTTTTCCAGAAAAGTCACCTTAGCGAGAACCTCTGCTTTCTAAACCATGGCGCTGCCAGGTTGACAGAGGAAGGGACCAGCAATATAGTTGTAATACCGCACCCTGGAAGAACCTTTGGGACTTACTGTTCAACCTGCTGTCCTGTCCGTCCTTCTTCAGAGGAAACTTTCCTCGCTGGCCCTCTTGCCACAATTATAACCCCACTCCAGATGCGGGCCTTCCGTAGCTGACCGTGATGGTTCAGTCCCTTTATGAAATGCTTTATTCTGGCTTGTGTGTTGTCACTGTGATGAGAGGATCAGTAGCCCTGAGTCACATTTACTTTTCCCTATCTTGTGTTCACTGGATGCTCGACAGTACTGTGGGAATTCTTTGAATGGTGTCTTTGTGTTTTGGCAATACCTAGGTGGATCTGTCAAGGACTCAGCCAACCAGGAGAGGGAGGGGAGGGGCTGAGCTGTGAGGAGTGGGCCCAAGAACCATGTCTACGCGGGAGTCCTTTAACCCGGAGAGTTATGAGTTGGACAAGAGCTTCCGGCTAACCAGATTCACCGAGCTGAAGGGCACAGGCTGCAAGGTGCCCCAAGATGTCCTGCAGAAATTGCTGGAACCCTTGCAAGAGAACCACTTCCAAGAAGATGAGCAGTTTCTGGGAGCCGTTATGCCAAGGCTTGGTATGTATACTGTTGTTTCTTTGATAGTCTGCAACCCATCAGTGAGTCAAAAACCAGAGTTCTCTACTTACCTCCTCCCATGTTGCCTTTTTTTTTCTTTCTTCAGTTTTTGTAAGGACTCAAAGAGCAATCCAATGATACCTATGTTATGTTGTTCTAACTTATTTGGAGGAAGTACTTGAAAAGCATCAAGATATGCACTATAACAATTTTTAAACTATAGAGTATGCAATTGAGATAATTATATTACAGTAAAAGGCATGTTTTAATTAAATCATATTTTCTGCTTAGCTGAAGATTAGACAGAAACTCTTATCCCCTTTTCCCAAAACGACCCCTAAAATGCTTACATTCTCTTCGTTGCTCTAGGAAAGGCGATACTTTAAGCATCCTCTACCGTACTTGGAGAACAGTGACTGTTGGGGAGGGAATTGGGGGTCCTCTGCAGTGCGCATTCATTGACAATTTCGGGGTGGAGGGAAGCGGGGGACAGGACTGCTCCAGACACAAAAGGGGCCGAGACAACCAGATGAATTTGTACTTGACCCCAGATTGTCATCTGAGATGAGAGCCGTGTTCTTTTCCCTACTAAATTCCTGATGTCAGTAGCAGTTTCTTTTTTCCCAGAGAGCTTGGAAAGAAATTCTAGGTGCTTGGGATATTGTTTACTAGTGTTTATTGTGTGGTTTATTAAGTACCTGATGCACGACCGTGATCACTTTACCTGTGCGCGTTTGACGTGTATTCTGGGGGTTTGAGTATTCTGTAGTGACCTTGTGACTCGATCAGCTTTCTTACATAAGGTTTTCATTTTATTTTTGCCCATTATTTTGTTGTAAAGCCCCGTCTTACCACCTTGGTTTTGAGCGCACAGTATAGATAAAAGCAGAGTTGCCTTGATTGGGAAGGAGGAAAACTTATAACCCAGGCTCTAGTGGCCTGTAGGACCCTAAGAGTCAGTTCGAAAACTGTCCCTCTTGTCCAGCTGATGTGTAAGCTGTGGGTAAATAACGGCGAGTGAGTTGGATTCCATGTCTGCTTCCTTATCAAGAAATGAGAATGTACTGGGGAAACTCTTCGGTACCTGTCAAGAAAGATAATTGTTTAATGGTCAAAAACAAATGAAATAGAAACCTTATGGATGAAGTAATAACTGCTACTTATAACTCCCCCGGCACTGTCACTTACTAGTCACTAATGTTGTTTAACCCTCCTGAGTCTCAGTTTCCTAATCTATGAAATGGGATAACGATACCGTTAGACATTGTGTGGGTACCAGAAATTTTCTGTGTTTCTGTACGGTGTGTATTTATACCTGCATACATAATGCATGTGTGTGTATGCATGTATATGTTTTTATGTATACACACACATGTATGTTTATGGTTTTAATTTTTTTCTAATCGAAGATCATATTTCCTGGATTCTGAAATGATATAATTGAAGGATGAACCAAAACAGCTTTTAAACCTGTACATGTTTACTGGGTGTATCCTAACTGAAGAAATGATAAATCTGTTGCCTGGTACATAAGAGCTGTCACGTATTGATTGCTGCTGGTGATGGTGGTAGCAGTATGATGACTTGGGTTATTTCTCTCAATGGAGGGTGTCAATCTTGCTGAAAATGTTCTAGAATTCCCCATTACCTCTTGATAATTAAACCTGAACTGGTGTTCAAGGCTTCCCCCGACTCTGCGGCATTTTCCTCCGGTCCTCCTTGCCCTCTGCCTGGACTGTCCCTCTCTTTCAACTTGAAACCCTAGCTTTTCAAGGCCTATAACCCATCTCAGGCTCACCCCTTCTCTCTTCCTTCCATGAAACTTAGTAGGTGATTTCTAAACTGATCACTCTAGAGCTGTCCAAAAGTAATACAAGGCAAGCCGCATGTGTAATTTAAATTTTTGCTAGTAGTCACATTTCACTCTTTTCCAAAGTAAATCTTACTAGACACAGAATAACCAGCTGTTGGAGCTATCAATTTAGGGAGAATCCATTAAGTTAAAGTGTGATTCTTACCCTATTTCCATGTAAGTGCTAAAGAGCATTGTTTTATAAATTTCCGAGAGGCTGCGTACGTAACTGCTGTTTACGTGAATTATCATACATATTCCTGTCTGCCAAATGAAAACTGATCACTAGTAAAGTATATTCCTGTTGTCTCAGATCTGTGAGACTTGCTATTCTGAAATTAAATTCTGTATTCCCTAGCTGGGTCTTCCACCAAGAGTTTCTGTTTTGCCATCTAGTTCAGTAAAAAATCAGCCTGCCTTCACAATCACAAAACTTGATTTTATTTTTGCATCAGGAAAGATAAGGTACCTGCATGGCCCAGCCTCTGTTAGGTCTGTCACTATCGTGATACTGACATGGGGGTTCTCAGTATACTGTTTTCTTTATGTAAAATGTGAAAGGTCAGTTTTATTGTGGTTCAGATATAATTAATTCTTCTTGTGTGTGGAATTCCAAACGTATGGAGTAGAGTCCAACACGTGACTCGCTTCCTTCTATACGTCTTCCTTATTTTTGTTGCCTATGGTTGTTGGACTGCAAAGTGCAAATACAGCCAGCCCTTCATCCAAAGGGTACTCGTCCGTGGATTCAACCAACCACGGACTGAAAACATTCAGAGAAAAGAATGGATGGTTGCATCTGTACTGAACATGTGTAGACATTTTTTCCTTGTCATTATTCCCTAAATAATACAGTATAACGACTATTTACATAGCGTTTACGTTGTATTCGGTATTATAAGTAATCTAGAGATGATTTAAAGTATACAGGAGGGTGTGCATAGGTTGTATGCAAATACTACACCTTTTTATATCCGGGACTTCAGCATCCGTGGATTTTAGCATCCGTCAGGGGTCCTGGAACCAGTCCCCTGCGGATACTGAGGAACAGCTGTACTTTACGAAAGGGCAGAAGGCTGTCCTGCCAAAGGGGGTGTAGGGAAGCACTCTGTATTCAGCTTACCTGGTGGGAATGCCAGGCTTGAACTTGTAAAATGTCAGCATTATAGGTGATTTTTAAAGAAATGCAGGCTATGGTAGCTCGTCTTGAGTACTTCAACACTTGATTTCAGGAAAAAGAAATTTTTTTCTAATTAGCCCATCAGTTGTCCATACTGTCTTTCTAACTATTTAGGAATAACTTTTATTTCTAAATTTCTCCCAGGCTTGTTTAGCAGTTTTCTTTTTAATGGACAGAAGTTAAACTTAAGGCCAGTCCCTGTTCATATTATGAGTTAGCAGAGGTTGCATTTATAAGTTTTTTTTACTAGGGGAATAACATGAAATTTGAAGATTTCTTCTTAAAAAAGGCTTTTGGGAACCTATATAACAAGTGGATTACGTAGGTGCCAGAGTGGTTATATACATGCTTAACTGGAAATAAAGAAATCGCCGATCTGGCATTGTCCTTTCCTTTTTTGTCATTTTTATTTTTGATTAAAATGTAAAAGTAATAGCATTTTCTATTTGTAAAATATTTTACAGATTTTCTGTTGGGAAAGCAGGATAACATCTAAAGATGTACTCAGAGTAAACTATGGATAAAATAACCCAAGTTCCGTTTGTACTATTCTTATCTTTAAAGCAAGTCTCTATGGTGCCAGGCACATGATACAGTAATACAGTAAAATAATAGAAGAAAAAATAATATAGTAAAAAGGAAAATTTTTATTCAAGGCCTCATTAAGGTTTAAAAATTGCGCCATATTGAAATTAAGTCTTGATGAGTACCATTTTTATTCCTGTTTCCTATCTCGAGCTAGTTATGTTTCAGGTTTATTTCAGTTACGCTTCTTGATAGGAAACACATGGCTTCGTTGGCAGCGTGCCGTCTCCGTACGTATCTCGCACAGGGCTCTTCCTGTTCGGGCACTGTGCTGTAACGCGAAATGGCTTTCCCGTTCCATGTGTGGGTGCTGACGACTTCCATCTCCGCAGGCATTGGAATGGATACTTGCGTCATTCCTCTGAGGCACGGTGGTCTTTCCTTGGTTCAAACCACGGATTACATTTATCCTATCGTGGACGACCCCTACATGATGGTAAGTTTCTGTAACCAGAGCTGCTTATGCGTTCGGTTTTTGGTTATGACTGGGGTTTTGTGTCCGTGTGGGTGGGTTTTTGGTTTTGTTTCTGTAACATCCAGATTACACCGACCCCGCCCTGCCTCCCCCACTGGGGCTGTGTGACCTGTCCCCTGCTCACACTTGGCACGACGCGTGAAGCGGTTACAGTGGAAGCAGGGAAGTCCCTCTGCTGCTGCGGCTGAGCACGCGTCTGTGTGTGAGAACACCTGTTGCTGAGTGTCTGCGGACTAACGTCTTTGTCGTTTTCTTCTTCCCTGCGCCTTTCTTTCTTTGACATTCCTGTGTTTTAGGATGGAGATGTTGCTACACCTTGTAATAGGACCGATCCTAAATGTTTCCTCCCAGAAATACAGGAGCTTAGCATCTCATCACAGTTAGACTTCTTGAGCATTTATTCTGATATCCGGTTACTTCCCCCCGCCCCGCCACATACACACTCACCCACCATGATGTTACACGCTGCTGTGTGTAACACGTCTCTGAGCCCGGAGTTGAAGTTCCCAGCTGCTGACCATGCACTCGCAGGTGCGTTTCCCAGTCGTTCGGTGCCTGATTGCAGCCAGCTGCTCTTTGATCCACCCAACCTTTAATCCCAGTTTTCTGCCAGCCAAGAGGAGCCAATGAAGAGATTGGGAATATTCCATTTGCTATAAAATGCCAGCTGTCCTTCCTGGGTAGCAAGGACTCTGGGATTGAGCTGCACCCACAGGGACTTCACCACGAGGTAGTCAAATGGACGCTCATGTCTCAGGTGCCAGTGACAAGTAAACAGTTTATTGGAAACCTATATTCCCTCTGCGTATCCATCTGTTCTCTGCTCTAGAGCAATACTCTGGAGACTGGGCAGATAAGCCACACCCTTGTCCCACCTGACCAGGTGGCGGAGATGGCCGGAACCGGAAATGGTCCTTTTTGCAGCATCTGCTAAAGAGAGAATGCCCAGAGAAGAAGGGGCAGCAAGCAAGTCACTGCCATGCTAACCAGTCCTTGGCATCTCTAAGTTGCAGGCCCCCTGTTAGGCTTGGTGATGTTGAAAGTGTATCTACAGAAGGTTATTGAGCTGCATTGCTGATCTATTAGGGATTTATAAGAAAGCACCAAACAAGCCAATAAACAGTCATCGGAAATGATACTACTTTGGAGTTTAATTGTCCTTATGTCAGAAGGAGAAATTGTCATTTTCTCTTTACCGTCTATAAAAAATAATGATTTAGACAATGGCAGCTTACACTTTAAAAATCTCCAATGGCAAAAAAAAATCTTCATTATCACATTTCTATTGAGTTGTATTTTAAAGCTCCTAATAAAACGGTACAGTTTACTGGAAACTGCTTCTCTTTTTTTTCAAAAACAGTATGACTTCAACCCTGGATGTTTTTTCTTTTCTTTTTTTTTTTTTTTTTTTTTTTCAAACAAGATGATTTTCCTGTTTGATTCCTACAGCCTTGAACAAAAGCTGTAAGAATTTCTCAATCCAAGTGCACAAAAACCATTTCCTTCTCTAACCACTAAAATCAACATTTTTTAGAATCTGGGATAAGTGGCTGTTTCTAATTTTGCTTTAGGACAGTTGTATTCAGACGTTTGCACTGCATACCTCCCTCCTAGACCATGGATTCTAACCTCCTCCTGTCATTACCCACCCCCCAACATACCTTCCCCTGCCTAAATAAACCGCAGACTTCTCCCAATATTTAGAATGGGAAACAGCTTGTAAATTCTCTGTTCTGCACTAGAAAGAAGAGGTGGAAACAGAAATATCTGGGAAAAAGGTAAATGGCCTAGTGGTTCTGTGGTTAAACAAACGTAGTCTTGTAAATCGTGGAAACTGAGGACCACGTCCCAGTAGCTGCTCTTCCTGGAAAGTCCCCAGGCTGTCCTTGGAGGTCATTCTGTGGGCTCACTCTTTGTTTCTACAGATGGAAAGTCCCCAGTTATCCTTTCTCACATTTCCCCTCTCTTCCCAGGGCAGGATAGCATGTGCCAATGTCCTCAGTGACCTCTACGCGATGGGGGTCACAGAATGTGACAATATGCTGATGCTCCTCGGAGTCAGTAATAAAATGACCGATAGGGTAAGTAGGAGGCGCCCAGCTGCTCACCGGTCTGCGTGTTGTGGTCGCATCACTGGACTTGGTTAGACTTCGTTTCCCATCTGGAAAGTGAGGCGCCCAGGCCATATGGCTTCCAGTATTCCTTCCGGCTCTCCACTTTTTGGCAGTTACCAGTAAATTAAAATGAGAGAGTCTGGCCTGTTCATCTTTTCATCTCTACCACCTGCTCCCTTTCTCTCCTCCGGGTAGACTGAAACCAAGACATTTCTGGGTATTTGTTTTAATAAAGTTCTGGCCATAGTAATAGTGCCTCAGTGCCAGTCCTGGGGATCAGGCACAGCCCTACGAATCGGGGACAGGTGCCACGTAGGGCCAGGCACCTTCTCTGTTGGTGGCTGGGGGTGTCACTGGTGTAGACGGGTGGGGGTGGGGCCATCACATGTTCATGTGCCCAGGCCTCGGTGTCCTTGAACCAGAAGTGAATTTCCATTTAAGTGACTTTTGACAGGTACTTGTTTTCGTCCAAAAAGACCCCAACAGTTTGCCCTACCTTACAGAAATGCGAGTTTGCAGTAGGCCCTTTTCTGCCCTAGAATGTGTGCTGTGGTCATCACTGTGCACTGTGGCCTCAGCAAGGGCTTTGCAGGTGTGCATTGTTGGTAGCCCTCAGCCAATCTTCGCACTCCTTGGTAGGGTGGAAGCCTCGAGGGCAGGGGTACGTGAGCGTAGTGAGCTGGTCTTGGGATCCTTAAGGAGCATCAGAGAGCTGACTTCTAGTGGTCATCACACTTAGGGCCAGTCCTGTGGACTGTGTCACATACAGAGTTGTCCAGGCGTGGTTCACATTGTTACCCAGAACGTCTTCCAGCGTTGATAAAGTGGTTACGATGTGAAGTATTCCCTGGCTTTTGTTACATTCTGCCCTGTGTAAACTTGCAGGACTTCCTTTAGGATTTTGCAGTTCTTTTTCTAACTATAAATGTAGAGCCCTCTTTCTGGGTTTTGAATAGAACTATTTGACTTTTCATATGTGTCCTTTTAAATCCTAGGAAAGAGATAAAGTGATGCCCCTGATTATACAGGGTTTTAAAGACGCAGCAGAGGAAGCAGGGACATCTGTAACAGGTGGCCAAACAGTATTGAACCCCTGGATTGTTCTGGGAGGAGTTGCTACAACTGTCTGCCAGCCAAATGAATTTATCATGTAAGTTGATTTTTTTATATAACATGTAATTCAGCATTTAAAAATATACAAGTTATTGGTTTTTAGTATTCACAGGGTTGTGTAACCGTCACCACTATCCAATTCCAGAACATTTCCATCACCCCAAAAAGAAACCCTGTGTCCATTTGCAGTCACTTCCAATTCCTTCCTCCCCCCGTCCTCTGGCAAACACTGATGCACTTTTTGTCTCTAGGGATTTGCCAATTCTGGACATTTTATATAAATGGAATCATACAACGTGTGACATTTTATGTCTGGCTTCATTCACTTACATAATATTTTCAAGGTTCATCCGTACTGCGGCATAAGTCAGTACTGCTTTCTCTTTGGTGGCTGAATCATCCATTGTACGGGCATCTCTCACATTCTGTTTGTCCTTTCATCAGTCGATGGACCTTTGGGTTGTTTCCACCTATTGTGCTGCTGCGAGCATTCAGGTGCAAGTTTTTCGTTGGTCCTAAGTTCCAGTTCTCTTGGGTCTGTACCTAAGAATGGACTGGGTCGTTTGGTAACTGTGTCTTACTTGAGGAACCATTAGACTGGTTTCCCAAGCGACTGCGCCATTTCGCATTCCCAGCAGCAGTGTATGAGAATTCCGGTTTCCCCACCTCCCCTCCCAGGCTTATTTTTAGTCTGTCCGTCTGACTCGCGCTGCCCTAGTGGGTGTGAAGTGGTATCTCGTGGGTTTTGATCTGCATTTTGCATTTGCCTGATGACCAGTGATGATGAGCATCTTTTCACGTGCTTATTCCCCATTTGTATATCTTCTTTGGAGAAGTTTCTCTCTTAACTGAAGTCATCACTTTCCATATCTGATGTTTTCTTAAGAAAAGCTACGTGTTCTATTTTCTGAAGGAGGTGGAAACTCCAATTATTTATTTTATTTTTTGAATAGGTACTAATAAGGTACCATGTCTGCATGGTTCAGAATTCAAAGTATAAAAAGGATCTGTGATGCAGAGGCCCTCACCTGTGTCTGGGCCTCCAGTTTGTCTCCCAGAGGCAGCCTCTGTGCCAGTCCCTGTTTATTTTTAACCAACCTACTACTGACATTTAGAATATTTTCCATCATTTTGACATTACAAATAATACTCCAGTGAGTTACCTTGTACTTAGATCATCTTTTTGCACGTGTGCATCTGTAGGTAAGATTTTTTTAATAGAATTGCTCGGTTAGATGGGATGTGTGCTTCTAGTTTTGCTACCAATTTATGTTCCATCAGCAGTGAATGGGAGTGTTGGTTTCCCCACATCCTAACCAGCACAGTGTGTTAACAGACTTCCGAGTCTGCACCAATCTGTTGGGTGCTTTTAACCTCATTCTTGTGAGTAAGGTTGAGCATGTTTTTCATATATTCTTATCTTTCGCCCATTTTTCAATTGATGGGAGCTCCTTTTAGGATCAATATCTGACAGCTTTCCTATTAAGGATCTTGCATTTTATTTAAGGTTTTATTTTCCCAGTGCATGTTTTATGTCATTAATCCTCAAACTTTCCACTTAGATGGGGCAAAAGACCCTGAATTCCATCTGTCTCACAGATTCCAGCTTTCTGGTAGAAAAAGAACTTAATGGTAGCAAAAAATTGGAGGAAGAAAAAAAGGATATAACCACTTTTTATGAATTTTTTTGCCAGTGCATTATGTTTACTTTGTAAAAGATGAATGAGCCTATATACATAATTACATTTTGTCTAATACGGCTCATAACCTTAAAAATAACCAGTTTTATCACACCTACCTTATTGATACGAGTTCATAGGTTGCATAAAACTGTTGAAATGCAAGAACATGTCAGCTTCATAGCTGAGTCCAAATCGAAAGACATTCATGTCTTCAAGTCTAGTTTTTGGAAAACAGATTTCTTGTATACCATCACAAAATTATATTTTTCAAAGCTGAGAGTGGATACAAATAGTATAGGTTGAGCTGGGGAGCAAGGTGTTGGTTTGGAAGTCTGTGCCCTGGCTTTTGTTTTTGCTGACTTCGGTGAGTATTTGAGGAGTCCAGCGTCAGGCTGTAACAGCTACGTGAACAACTCAAGCTGGGAAAGAGAGAACTGGCAGACCTGTGTCTTGGCAGTGAGGATACAAACATGGTAGATATTTTGGGGGTCAGTCGTCGTCTTTTCAGGGTTGCCTTTGTCCTATTGCCGTCTGTCACAGAGAGTAGCTGGGAGTCTGGGTGCCAAGTAGGAAACTCTTAGCGGTCAGTCTGAGTTTCAGAACCTGGGTTCAGAATCACTAAGACATCAGACCCACAGATTCCAGCCAAATCTCATAAACTGAAAAGTCCCACCTGAGTCTTTCATAGAAATGATTATAAACAAAGCATTCTTTGCTACAGCAGTCTTGTTGCCTCAAATCACTGTGGAACTCTGTGGGTCTGTGTTGGAAATTACACACACGCTCATAGACACTGGAAGGGCAACATGGGCCTGATGAAAGCTTTGATGGCTAAGTGATTGGCATCTTGGTGCCCATTTTATTTAATCTAGTAGGTAATTGGCTCATGTTTAATGCTTTATTCCAGCAGTAGCCTTAGTATCAAGTTGCAAGGCACAATCCAGTACATGCTGATAGTTGGCCTAAATTTAAGTAAACGCAAAAACAAATATGTTTCGAACAGAATTTTCCTTCTCCTGTTATGATAATCATGAGTTTATCTCCTTGGTTAGTTTGACTAGAACGGGCCCTTTTTCCTTCCTTTAGGCCAGATAATGCAGTGCCAGGGGACGTGCTGGTGTTGACGAAACCCCTGGGGACACAAGTCGCTGTCGCTGTGCACCAGTGGCTGGATATTGTGAGTAAACCGCTGCGCATGATGGGCGGGGGGTGAATGAGTTTTCAGGTAAATTAAGTGCAAGTTTCACATGTTGAATGCTTGATCACAGTCGGGAAGCCCTAGCTTGGGGCCTCGTGGATTTTCTGTACAGAATTTGGAAGGCTTTGTCTGTTCGTTTGGTGCCAGATAGCTCTGTCTTTCACAACTTAAACGTAACTAAAAAATAAGGTGGCAGAGAATTTGTGGGAGTGTAGTGGTTTGGATGTAAATAAGCCAGGGTTGTTGACAATTTAGATTGTTTTAGTAATGGGTTTGAGGTAGTTTTTGTTTGGTAGTTTTGTCTTTTTCAACTGATTAGTAACTAAGAACATTTTAATAAATAATTCTCTTATGGAGAGTAAATCTAGAATATGAGGATATTTCCCCTGAGCCATTTTTCCACTGAGCTGTAATCATACTTAAGATTGCCTTTTTTTCATTGCCATAACAACTCACAAATTAATAAGATTGTAGTATCTTCTCACATATTATGGTGCAATTTCTACAACTATCATCTGAAACTACTAGTCCTGAGAAACAGTTGAAAAAGAATAATCAACAATTGTATGTCTTACATCAACCAGGTGTATCTTTAGCTTGATACAGCAGAGTAGAGAGATTCTCTAAGGCTGTCCCATTCTTTTGCCTTTTTTTCCTCCCCACCTGCGGTGTAAAGTGGGGTGGAAGGTCAGGCCATTGCCAAGAACAAGGCACAGAGGAGCTTTCCAGCACGGCTGCCCAGGCCCGCGTGACCTGGCTGGGGAGCTGGGAGCAGGCGAGGCAGGGCTGTCAGAGACGGGGGGCTCGGGGTTCCCTCTGTTCTCCCTTACCTTTGCTTTTTTTCAACCAGTATTTCTTAAAATGCTCAGGATTGACTAAAGCAAGTTCCAAAGATTGTGTAACAGCGCAACATACTTCCTGTAAAGATCAGAAACAGCCAAGGGATGTATCGCTTAGGCAGCCGTTGGGAGAGTACTGTGTTTTAAAAGGCAGGGGGATGAGTGCAAAATTCGGAACAATTTGTACCCCTCAGGAAGCGACGGGGCAACGGGATGAGGGTAGACAGAAGTTACTGCTCACGTCTAGTTACTGCGTTGGGAGGTAGGTGGTTGGATTTCTGTAATAGTATTAAAAAACAAACAAGCGAATGCACGCGTGAGGGTAATGAATGCACTGTGAGGTCCGTGTGCCGTGCCCCCAGCCTCGTGATGCTAGATTCTTTGAACATCAGACTGAGGAAAAGAGAGAACAGCTTTCTTTGTCCTTTTTCTGACACCTTTTCTGGACAACCTCACCAGAGGTTGTCCCCAGTGTGTTCGCAGTTAAAGTTGTTTTCACTTTCGTTGATCCACCAACATAGCTTGACTCCGAAATTCAGTTAAAGTCAGTAAGAATATAATTGCAATTTGGAAAGTAAAAGCTGGCAGCTTAATAAGGGAGACGCGGAGGAGAAACAGAGGACACGCAAAGCTGTTAATGATGCGATGTACACACTGCCGCAGAGGGACAGGCTGCAGCCCCGTGTGTGCGGCGGCACAGCCGGACGTCCTGCAGGTGTGCACGCCCAGCAGCCGTGACACTTGATTACAGAAATGTGGGATGCGAACAGAAGAGACACTGTACCGACAGGTCCAATGGATACTTAAAATACTAATCACAGAAAAACCAAAGAGTTAGAAAACGTAATATTCTGTACAAAATTAGATAAAGCTCCCCAGAAGATGACTAAGAAAAATTTGTTCCTCTTTTTGTCAGTGGCTAGAAGTAAGGATTAATTGGATTTCTCCATCTTTTCTCCCTCACCTGTGTTCCTATTACTAGCCTGAAAAATGGAATAAAATTAAACTAGTGGTCACCCAAGAAGATGTGGAGTTGGCCTACCAAGAAGCGATGATGAACATGGCGAGACTCAACAGGACAGGTACGACGTCGGGTGGCGAGGGGTTGGCAGACTTTCCCAAGGCCGAGATAGTAAATGTTTTAGGTTTTGCAGGTCACGTGCGGTCTCAGCTTCATATTGATCTCCCCCCGAAACTCTTAGCTGGGGACACAGGCCATGGGCCAGATCTGGCCAGTGACTTCAGACCATCTTCTGGTGGCACCTGTTTGGGTTCCATAGGTGGTGGGCCCCGACTTACAGTGGTGCAACTTGTGGTTTTTAACTTCACTGTGATGCGAAAGCGTTACACATCCTGTAGAAACTGTACTTCGAGTACCCACACAGCCATTCTGTTTGTAACCGTCAGTACAGTATTCAGCAGATGATGCGAGACATTCAGCATTCTATTGTAAAATAGGCTTTGTGTCCGATGATTTTGCCCAACTGTAGACTAATGTAAGTGTTCTGAGCACACGTGAGGCAGGTTAGGCTGAGCTGTGATGTTAGGTGCAGTAAATGCATTTTCAGCTTACAGTGGGTTTATCAGGACCTAACCCCATCATGAGCCCAGGATCATCGATAATGGGAATCTAATGCATGACGTGTCCTCAGTGGAAATGAGTGTTATATGTGACTTGTACCAGAAAAAGCTTGCCAAGGGAATCACCTGGCGTAGTTTCAGCATCGTATACTCACAGCTTTTGTTGGCTTTCATATGTGTGTAGAAAGCGCCAGTTATATTTTTACAATTTAGAAGAAAGCACTTCTTGTGGATCTTTTGAAGTCCTGACCTGACATGCCGGGCAGACTGTTTCTGGAAGACACTTGTTGGGTTGCTCTATGTAAATGATTTGGGAGCAAACCAACATTTAGAATGGAAATTGAGAAAATTTATATTCTGGAAGTAATTTCCAGAACATGACCTTGGAAGCCCAGAGGTGCCCACACCCCAATTATCGCCTGCATTTCTACTAAGGGATAACCACTGAGTTTTGTGTTTGTTCTCTTGCATTTTAGAATGTTTCTTATCACATAGGCTTATGTCCTCAAACAATAAATTAGTTTTGCTTTTTTTTTTTTTTTTTACTTGTTTCATCCACCATTTAACGTTCCTGAGATTCTTCCTTGTTGTGTGTGGCTATAGTTCAAACATGTCCACCACTGTATATTTTCCACTGTGTAACCGACTTACCTGGTCCGCTGTGGGTGGACATTTGGATTTCTGCCATGAGCCTCCTTGGGCAAGCTTGCTGATGCACGCGTGTAAGAGGTCAGTGCTGCCTCAGCTTTTCCATATAGTGCCACGCTGTTTTCCGAAGTGTTCGCCACAGTTCACAGTGGTGCACTGCATTTTAAAACTTGTTTTTAAATGTATCTTCTTTTCCCATTTATTTTACGTATTTTTTCTATTGTAAAAGAATTATATGCTCATTATAGAAAAGTTTTTAGAAAATGGAAAATAATAGAGAAAAAGAAATTGTCCATAGTTCCATATTCCCACCCCCCAAAAACAGTATTTTTATGTATTTTTCCAAAACGTTTTTTTACATTTGGTTGGTCATTTACTGTTGTTTTAAACTAGTAGTTAATATAATTTTTGTATCTATTTGGAGTCTGTTTTTATTCATTTAACGTTACTAAATTCTTTTTTCCATATTATCATCTATCCTCGTACACATACTTTTTAATGGCTAGATAATGTTCTATACCAGAGAGAAGTGCCAATAAATTTTCTTTTGCCTACGTTTGAGCGATTCATTTTAAAATAAAAATTTTCTATATTTTTCTAACTTGTAAGAAACTTAAAAGTTATAAATCAAAGGAACAGAATAGAAAACCCAGAGATAGACAGATCCACACTATAATCAAACTGATCTTTGACATAGGAGCAAAGGGCAATTCAGTGGAGAAAAGAATCTTTTCAATAAATGGTGCAGGAACAAGTGGACATCCACATGCACAAAATGAATCTAGACACAGACTTTACACCTTCCATAAAGATTAACTCAAAATGGATCATAGACCTAATTGTAAAACACTACAATATAAAACTCCAAGAAGATAACATAGGGGAAAATTTAGGTGACCTTGAGTTTGGCGGTAACTTTTTAGATACAACACTAAAAGCACTATCTTTAAAAGAAAAAATTGATAAATAGAGCTTTTTTATTAGTATAAAAAACTTCTGCTCTGTGAAAAACACTGTTAACAGGATGAAAAGACGAGCCCAGACTGGGAGGAAATCTTTGTAAAACATACCTGATAAAGGTCTGGTATCCAAGAGAACTGGTATCCAAAGAACTCTTAACAATCATAAAACTCTTTAACAATCATAAAACAAAAAAAATTTGATTAAAAAATGATGCGAAGACCTTAACAGACACCTCACCAAAGAAGATAAACTAATGGCAAATAAACACATAAAAAGAAGCCCAGCATCATTTGTCATTAGGGAATTGCAGATTCAAGCACCAATGAGATACCACTGCACATCTATTAGAATGGCAAAAATCTAAAACACTAACAACACCAAATGCTGGCAAGGATATATATGGAATGAAAGGAATTGTCATTCATCGCTGGTAGGAATGAAAAGTGGTATAGCCACTTTGGAAGACAGTTTGGCAGTTTCTTACAAAACTAAATATATTTACCATGTGATCCAGCAATTGTGCTCCTTGGTATTTACCCAAAGGAATTGAAAACTTACATTCACACAAAAACTGGCACACAGATGTTCATAGCAGCATCACTCATAATTGCCAGAGCTTGGAAGCAGCCATTTGTTCAGTAGACAAATGGATAAACAAACTGGTGCATTCATACTATGGAGTGTCGAGCAGTAAAAAGCAGTGAGCTATCAAGCCATGAGAAGACTTGGAGGAACCTTAAATGCATATTGCTAAGTGGAAAGAAGCCAATCTGGAAAGGCTGTGTACAGCAGGATTCCACCTACATGACATTCTGGAAAAGGCAAAACTATGGAGACAGCAGAAAGATCAGTGGCGGCCAGGGGGAGGGAGGGTGAACGGGCAGAGCACAGGGCATTTTAGGGCAGGGAAACTGCTGCATGATCCTGTAATGTTAGATACATGTCATTGCACATTTGTAAAAACCCACAGAATTGACCGCGGGGTGACCCCTAATGTAAACTATGGACTCTAGGTAATAGTCACGCATTGGCATTGGCTCGGAAGAGGTACTGACTACACCAGTGTTAATGTAGGCGAAACTGGGGGAGGGGTACATGCCAACTGCCTGTACTTCCTACTCAATTTCTCTCTAAACCCAAAACTACTCCAAAAAGTATACATTTTTTACAATTAAAAAACAAAAAGATTAAACTTTCAGGCAATTAATCTAATTCATCCCTAGCGAGAGTACCTTGATTTTAAGTCAGGCATTCTCAAAAAGTCCTGTTCTTTGATTCTAGGGCAGTCTTGCCAGGTTTACCTTCCATTGAGATTATAATTCCTCCGTATAGTTTTTTTTATTAACTGGAAAATTACTATTGACTGAAGCTTCTGATAGTTTCCAGGTGGTTCAAGTTGAAATAAAAAATCAGAATTTCACTGCGGTTTGGGTTGATTTTTCAGTATATTACATTTTCACTATTCCTGTATGTCAGTCATCTCCCTGACAGATGAGGAATTTTCAGATCAACGGTGTATGTGAGATTTCGAGTTGGGAAAGGTATTTTTCCCTCAGAGTCACTCACCCTTCTGCCCCCTCTCAGCCGCAGGACTCATGCACACGTTCAACGCCCATGCGGCCACCGACATCACAGGCTTTGGGATCCTGGGCCACGCGCAGAACCTGGCCAAGCAGCAGAGGAACGAGGTGTCGTTCGTGATTCACAACCTTCCCGTGCTGGCCAAGATGGCTGCGGTGAGCAAGGCCTGCGGAAACATGTTCGGCCTCATGCACGGGACCTGCCCAGAGACGTCAGGTACAAGGATGCTGGGCCCAGTCTGAGGATTAAACTAGTGAGGCTGACGGAAAGTTCCATGAGAAAGAAGCAGTCGAGTCCATGCCAGGGACCCCACTTTGTAGGAGGGCAGCCTGGTGGCCTGGGCCCCTTAGCTGCTGGTGCCTCCTGCCTCCCAGGTGGGCTGCAGTCCCCATTGTCCTGGGTGTCATGGAGCAGTGTTAAGTTGGGTGACCTGTGCTCTCCTTTCTGATGTAGAAATACGGCGATAGGCGTGGGAGAGGGAGAATATGGGGAAAATAAGTCATTATTGAATTTTCACTGGAAACTTAGCATTTGAAATAAACTGTAATACAGATCACATTGAACAGGCTATATATTTTTTCCTTGAAAACAATGTCTAAAGATCTAAAGTCATTGTTTTAAGAACGAAATAGTATATTATGTCTTCAAAGTGCCATTTTTATTTTTCCCTTCTTTTCCTCTTTTCTCTTTACCTTAAATCCTGTTTCATCTTTTAAGGCTCCCTACTTTTTTCCTTTGTTTTTAGTTTCTCTCATTTCTATTCCCTTTTCTCTAGAACTCTAGTATTGTACTCCGGCAAGAGTGGATTCCCCTGGGAATGTAAAAAAGTCACAGGCCTAGACCCAGCCCCCGGAAAACCTGGTGGGATCCATTTGGGGGGATCTGGGCCTCAGTAACAGTAAATGCTGCCCGGATAATTCCAGTGTAGGGCCAGAGGCGGTGACCACACTGCTGGACCACAAAGCCCTGACGGGGGGTGGCGTGGGGTGTCAGGACTCTGCTGAGCCTCTCATAACCTTTAGAGAGAGAAGACCCTTCAGATTCCCATTTAAAAAAAACAATGTTTTCTAGAAGTAAGCCCCAAGAGGACAGAGATTGTTCCCTGCTGGTTCAATATCTGGCTAGAACAGTGTCTGCCACCTAGTAGGAGTTAAATGGATGTTGAATGAATTAATGAATATTACCAATTTGTTTCCTTTATAGATATGAGAAATTTTTTCTTTTTTGTAGAGTAGGGTATAAATTTTTTTTCTGATTGTGTTATTTCTACTTAGAAATAAAATGTTTCAGCCTAGCTACTACAAATAGCAACAAAGGTTTATTTAATTAAATTAATTAACTACTTTGAGACTCTGTCACCCAACCTGGAGTGCAGTGGTCTGATCATAGCTCACTGCAGCCTCAAACTCCTGAGCTTGAGTGATTCTCCTGCCTCAACTTCCCAAGTAGCTGGGACTATAGGTACACACTACTGTGCCTGGCTAATCTTTTTATTTTTTTTTGTAGAGGTGGGATCTCACTATGTTGTTCAGGCTGGTCTTGAACTCCTGGCTTCAAACATTCCCCCCACCTTGCCCTCCCAAAGTGCTGGGGTTACACGTGTGAGTGACCATGCCGGGTAACAAAGGTTTATTTGAATGTATTTTATACTTTTCTCTGTTTTGAAGATAATCCCAGAGTCAGGACTAGAATCTAGATACTTTGAGGCAAACACTTTCATGAGTCTGAAATTTTAAAAAAACCCAACAACCACCAAAAAAAGGTTCTTGGTAAGATGAAGGAATCCATGTAACAGTCCAATTGGAAAGCAGAAGTTCTCTTGTTTGTCACCATTACATTATTGAGGCCCAAACATCTTACTCCTACGCAGCATTAAATGGTTCACACCTAGGTAATTTCACAGTTTCAAGTTTGTTGGTTTGTGAGTGTATGTGTGTGTTTTAATATGATAGGAGTTTACCAGGACATTGCCTAATTCCTTGGTAATTCTGCAGAACGGAACAGGCTTCTTAGTCGAATGGGAAGAGCAACTTGGAAATAGCAGCTAGTTGTTGACAGAACTTGGATCTGAGCAGAAGCTTTTTAGAAGGATAGAGGCAGAGAAGCCGCTCTCATGTCATGACTAATGGCATTTCCTATTTTCCTTTGCCAGGAGGCCTTCTGATCTGTTTACCACGAGAGCAAGCAGCTCGGTTCTGTGCAGAGATAAAGTCCCCCAAGTACGGCGAAGGTCACCAAGCATGGATTATTGGGATTGTAGAGAAGGGCAACCGCACAGCCAGGATCATAGACAAACCCCGGATCATCGAAGTCGCACCACAAGTGGCCACTCAAAATGTGAATCCCACACCCGGGGCCACCTCTTAATCTAGACAGAAATAGCTGTTTGGTTTTGTTTTTAAATAGATCTATTTCCTTTATCATCAATTCAATTAAAGACTATAAACAACAAAAATCTCATTGTGTCTACACATCCGGTGACCTTAGGTCGATTTGTGAGTGGATACAATTAATAAAATAAAATCCATTGCCTTTTTTCCTGTTACATTAACTGAAGATGCACCTAATCTTGAGGCAGCTTCTGAGTTGAGAATTATATTGTTATCCAATACTGTTGATTCATTTTGAATCTTTAGACACTTATCTCTTGCCGCATAGGCTCTTTTTAAAGGTGCTTTCACATAGCACAGACATTACCAATAGTAGTGTCAAATAGCAGTTTGTGTCTTTTCATTTTATGTATATTTATCAAATAAGTCTGATCTTTTTTTAAGTGTCTTGAATGGTGTTCTGGAAAGACAGCGTTGGTAAGTGGCACACGACGGTATCCCACTAGAGTGAGGGTTGCATGATTCCTTTGAGTCTTTGATTTGTAAAGCCTGGTCTTGCCATTCAAGAGCATCCCGGACCCAGGACATTGTCCAGTAGTGCATTGAGTTCCACAAGGCAAGTGCTTCACGCTGCATGGAAAGCACTTGAAGACAAAAAAGAAATCGTATTTCTTTTTTTGTAGCCTTCCTGATATTTACAGTAATACCATTAACTGTTTTCTTTGATAGCAAAAAAAGGATACTTTTTGCAATGATACTATACTGTTCTATAGTGCAAGAAGGAACTGCCTTCCAAAAGGGGGTTCATGTATAATACTCATTTACAATTCAATATATAAATTACGCAAATAATTTTTAAATATAATCAATAATAAAGACTGTTCCGTGGATGGTAGTGTTTAATACATTTTATATTTTGTATAGTGATTTCAGGCCTTTTGTTTTCTTAAAATCAGCAGCTATTTAGCCTAATTCTTAGCGTTATTTTGTCCTTCGCGCCAGTATTTTTTGTGCACGCTTTTTGTGATCTGTGTTAAAAATCTGCATTGCCAACATTGCAGCTTGAACTTAAAACTTGTTATTCAAATAAATATTTAATTTTTTTAATTGCTCTTGTATAATCAGATGCCCCTTTTAGTATTATTTTAGAAGCATTGGGAGGATTTTTGCCTAAAGTACAATTTATCGGGGAAAACTAGATTTTAGTTTTATAAAACTTTCAAGTCTTTCATGGGACCTATATTTTCTTGAATTAAATTTTGTAGTTCTAGAATAAATAGGCAACCTAAAAAGGTGTTATCTGTGTTACATAAAAACAGAGGCTTTCTTATATTTTAACTTACTAAACAGTCGCGAGGGATTCCTGTCCCTAAGCACAAGGGCACCGAGTCCTCAAGTGTCTTGTCTTCGTAAGAGAAAAACACCACGTCTTTCAAGTTTCCGGATGCTTCCGCTTGCAGGCACCAAAACTGCGCGTGTAGACCGATGCACTTCTTGCGGAAGGAAACCACCGCTGGAAAGATGCAGCTCCCCGGCAGAGGCTTTGGCATGGATGCCCCTCCTCCCTCAGGACCCAGCGGGCAGCCTTCATGCGTGTGCAGCTGGAACTCGGGCCGCCAGCATGGTGTGCAGTACAGAAGAGGCCGCTGCAGAACTGAAACTGATTGGACGTTTTATAGGAGTTTATACAGATGTTGGTCCTCAAACGCTACAAACCAGTGGTCTGCAAAATAAAACGTGTTGGAAACCTCTGAGTAAGAGAAACATACTGTGGAGCTTTTTTTTGCCCCCCAAATAGTAACGACTAAATCCGAACTGCTTTCAGCGTGGAGCGTGTCCTGAATGCTCGCGTTTTCCTTGGTGGCTGGCCTGTTGAGAGGAAGTGAGCTAAGTGGAGTATGCACTTAAGGAAAGCAGCTTCGTGAAGGTTCATATTTATAGAGATACTGTTGGGTACTTAGAGGTCCATGCAATTCATGTGATCTTGGAAGGAAGAACTGTCTTTGGTGTTTTAGAAAGTGGTCCAGACCCACCTGCATTAGAATCACCTGGGAGTCTTTGTCAAAAGCACGCTCCTCTGCCTGGTTCCCCAGACCCTACTAACTTAGGATTTCAGGGCTGTGGGACTAAGGAACATCTTTTAAATGAGGACACTATGGGGCGATGCCCCCTAAAATTAGAAAACCTGAGCTCAAAGGGAATATTGCAGAGGAAAGGGAGGGAAAGAAAGTGGATTTGCTTTTGCAGTATATTTTGCAGGAATTTTTCTTCTAAATCTTGACCATTCTGTTTATTTCCCATGTCTAAGCTATGGCCCAGCGAGGGGGGAAAAAAAAGACCTGTATCTTGAAAGTTCCTTGAAGAATCAAGTGATTGTCATTGAGTATAGTATCTGAGTTCTTGGCAAAATCGGTGTAGGGCATTTTAAAATTCAGTAAACAATAAGTAGGCAACTATTTGACTTCCTGGTAGCACTTTAAAACCTCACATTGAAGTATATTTATCTTGGTGTACTGAATTTATTTTCTGTACATCCTATGACACAGTTGCATCCAAAAGTACGGTCTGTTAGAATTCATGGAATTAGTGAATGCAGCCTAATCCCTTTTAGGCATCAGGAATTACTTGCGAAGGAATATCAAAGCTTAGCTGGTTACTTGCACAGGCTGTGTTGAAACATTGATTGTGTCTCAGTCCAAGAAAAATAGAAATATTGTGTAAGCAATATGTACTTTTTGGCTCAGGTTTTAAAAATAAGTATATTATAGTCTTCCAAGTTCTGCATGCCTTAATGAATAAATGTGAGTGATTTAAGTTCTGTTTATAGATGTATGAGCCAGCCATTTTCAGTCTGAATTTTGCGTTCCCTTTAAAAGAGTTGTATCTGAGTTCTAAATCTGAGCTTATTCAGTAGAAAGCAGAATAGCTATACTATACTATAGCTAAACTATGTTTTTAGAAGTACTAGAGCAAGCATAGACATGGATGCACATACGAATCATGAAATCATGAAACGTGCCAGGGTTCACAATGAAAATCAAAGTCCTTTTAAAAGAGCACGGGAATATCATTTTGCCTGTGCTTAAATCTTTGTATCTTGAATGAGGACAGGAGTGAACGGATTGGACAAGGCCTTCGTTAAGTAAAATGGTAGTAAGACAGGGTGCTCCAAGGCGTCTAGACATGTTTGAGAATTCCTGGAGTCCAAGCTTGCTGTCCATGCCAAATGCTTCCGGTTAGTCTGTGAATGCAGGGTAAATAGGTGTTGAAGCTGCTCTCTTTGGGGTTTCCCTTATTTCACAGTTCTTAAATATGATCTACAACTCTGTGAATACAGTTGATGTTTTCATTGTTTTTTTTTTTTCTTTTTTCAACTAAAAAGATTTTTTTCTTGCAATTTTGCCGAGCCTGGCCTCAAACTGCTGGGCCCAAGGGACCCTCCCGCTTCAGCTTCCCCAGTAGCTGGGATTACAGGCACATGCCACCACACCTGGCTTTTCAGTGGTTTTTAATTGTCCTTTAATTGTCCTAGGTCCTATTTCCTTTAGAGAGAGTTTTAGGCTTAGGAGAACTGCGTGTAATAAAACCCATCAAAGCTTCATGGGAAGAAATAGAAAATTCACTATATTAGTGATCTGATTGCTGAAAATCCAATGTGTTTTCTGTTGTATTTCTCTAACAAGCATATGCTCATAGAAATGTGTGGAGACCTATAAAATGTTGATCACTATCCATTATCTACTCCTATATTTTGCCTTGTTATTAAGCAGAGTTGTATAAAATTTCTCTGTAGAAAAAACATAGCCCCATTTTGGTCCATTTTGAGAAACTAAGAAAATTACAGTAGTTGAACCCTCCTGCTTTTATTTTTTAAATAAAAAGCTAGATTTCATCTCTAGCACATTAGGAACTAATAAATGTGTAAGACATACCTATAAATAATTTCTCAAGTATTAGAATAATACAGTTCACCTGGACAATTTTAAAAGTTACAAAATTAAGCAGCTATGGCCCACCTTGTGCCAGCCGAATCAGTCTAGTAAACCTGCTCGCGTTAAGTTTTGCAGTGGATTAAAGTTCAGGTGACATAATATTCCCCCATCTTTTCATTAACATCTTGAAAAAATTTAAACATACAGAGAAGCCCGAAAAATAGTTGAATGTATTCTCCTAGGAATGTTAATTTCTTGGTATTTTACTACATGTGCTTTCTCCATATGTGACATGTATGCTTGCACATGCTCTGGGTGGAGCCACTGCGTGTAAGTACACACTGTCAAGTCAGGGGAAACATCCACCCTGTACTCACATGTACTCTCCTTGGGTAATGACTGCCTCGCTCCTGGCCATACTGTTCTCATGGCAGTTTTTATGGTTATAAGGGAAGAATAAAAGAGAGTTTTCAGAGTATAAAATAATCAGGGTGAGCAAAACTAAGAGAAGTACCCAGTGAAGGCTGGAGCTTTGTAAAAAATGGGCATCTATACTGTTGTGCAACTTGCTGCTTTTCGCTTAATATATTCTAGACGGAATTCCCTATCATATTTCAGGATGGAAAGGTTCTCATTCATTTAAACCCTAACATGGTATTTGATTCCAGTGTGTGGCTGTAGGATACTCAGTCACTGAGATATAGGTATTGAAGACGTCTCTGTGTCCAGTTCTCTCACCTTAAGTTTTGTTGAATCATTTAAAGGTTGTACTTCCCTACCCTAGGTAATAAATTTGAGGATTTTTTAAAAGTAGCTATTTACATAGCCCTCCATGGCAGCATGACAGAACTGATTTCTGCTCAAGGCAACAAGTGTTCACTGAACATTGTTATTTGCCAGACACTCTGCCGGTGTTGAGATGGAAACATGAATTACAGAAACCAAAAAAAGCCAGAAAACTTCGATAACAAAACTATTGAACTTCCTCGAAATTCTTCTCATCTTCTCTGGCAATGGAGTTCCTCAAAGTTCTCCTCTTGCCTGTTACTCAAGAACAGGAAAATGGGCCGGGCGCGGTGGCTCACGCCTGTAATCCTAGCTCTCTGGGAGGCCGAGGCAGGCGGATTGTTTGAGCTCAGGAGTTCGAAACCAGCCTGAGCAAGAGCGAGACCCCGTCTCTACTAAAAATAGAAAGAAATTAATTGGACAACTAAAAATATATAGAAAAAATTAGCCGGGCATGGTGGCGCATGCCTGTAGTCCCAGCTACTCGGGAGGCTGAGGCAGGAGGATCGCTTGAGCCCAGGAGTTTGAGGTTGCTGTGAGCTAGGATGACGCCACAGCACTCGAGCCCGGGCAACACAGTGAGACTCTGTCTCAAAAAAAAAAAACAGGAAAATGGTTCAAATGCAAAACACACACATGCATATATCCCTGAAAACCACTGCTCAGAAAGTTAAGAGGTAGTCAACGCATGGGCGGGTGGGTTAGAGTAAAGAACTGTATTTGTTTTCTATTGCTGGTGTAGCAAATTACCACAAAGGCAGTGACTTAAAACCACACACATGTATTACGTTACAGTTCTGTGGGCCTGGAGTCGGACCTGGCTCTCACTGGACCAAAATCAAGGTGTTGGCAGGGCTGTGTTCCTTTCCGTGGGCTGCAGGAGAGAACCCATTGCTTTCCTTTTCTGGCTTCTAGAGCCTACCTGAATTCCTTTCCCGCTGTCTCCTCAAGGCCAACACGCAGCATCTCTCTGACCCTGCTTCCCTCCACATCTCTCTTTCTAACCACGACCAGGAGCGGTTTTCCAACTTTAGGGACTCATGATTACATTGGGCTCGCCCACATAATACACGATAATTTCCCGCATCAAAGCCTTTTGACTTAATCACATTTGCAAAATCCTTTTTGCCGTACCAGGCAAAAGATTCCAGGGATCGGGACATGGACATCTTTCGGGAGGACCCACATCTGCCTACCACAACGCCATATACCCACGGGGCAGACTTTTGCAGCCACGAAGCAAAGCTGTTGGTGCAAACACGGTATTCATGCCGAGACAAAAGTATATATGAGAGGCCGTGGAAGTGCATTTTTCTAGCAAGACTTACAGGCCCCTTTCTTTCTGCATATTTGGGCAATTTAGAAGTTAAACAGCACCTCCCTGATTCCAGCCTCCCTGCCCAGTCTCTTTTTGCGCATGCTCCCGTGTTCAGAGCCTCCAGGTCTGTGGCGTTAGGGTCTTGTCACGCGCTGCCTCTTCCCCAGCTAGACTGTGAGCCCTTTGGTGACATCGATCATTGCTGTTCTATTTTCCCCTTGTACTTTGTAGACAGCTCTGCACAAATCAGGTACTCAATAATTGCGTAAAGTTTTGCTGGTGGATTTATTTCCATTTCATGCTAGATAATTTACCCTGGTTCTCTTTATTTCTCAATCCAAATAATTCCATAAGTGATAATTTTACTCTTTCGCCTCCTCCCAGATGTATACGTATATATTTTTTAGTTTCTAATTTTTGCTGAAGGATTAAGAATTTCTTTGCACCACACACGGTCTCAATTCTTCACACTTGTTTTCATTATGCCTGACATCAGACACAGGCTTAGAGAAAATAAGCCTGTATCTCTCTGTTCAGAAATGATGTATAGAAAGTCTGTCTTACAACCACAACATACAGCTCAATTATATGTGTGCCCTTAGAAATATCTTTATCCTATTTTTCCTTAAATAATACTTAGAAGACTATTATTTTTATGGGACAGATTCTGAAATTGTAATTCCTGTCCAAGGGAATGGAAATGAATGGAAAGCGTGTGTGTGTGTGTGTGTGTGTGTGTGTGTGTGTGTGTGTGTGTGTGCGCCTGTGTGATTTTCTCCATGTTTCCTTTCTCCCTACCCCTCCTCTATCGCGACATATCTTGGATCAGTGGCTCTCAACAACATGGGAGTGGGGTAGGGGTATATCAAAGTCACCCAGAGAGAATTTTGGTGGGTTTAAGGCCCACCCAGGTAATCTAGAATGAGCTCATCTTGAGATCCTTAATTTAATCACATCTGCAAAGACCCTTTTCCCAAATAAGGTCACATTCAGCCTTTCCTGGGAGTTAGGATGTGGACTTATTTGGGGAAGGGGCACCATCTTTTGTGGGGGAAGAGCAGGAGTTCTATTTTGAGGTGTCTGTTAGAAATCCTTGTGCCAGGGTGGGGTAGACCACTGATACAAAGTCTGGAGTTTAGCGGGGAGTCCAGACCAGAGACAGAAATTTGAGAATCACCAAAGGAACGTGAGGTCATGAGACCAGAGGAGATGACTGAGAAAACCAGTATTTACAGAAGAGAGATGTCAAAGGACAGAATCCAGAGGTCCAGAGATTCAGCAAAGGGGTGGCAAGGGAGGAGGGAGTGCAGCCTGGTGGTCTGCGGTCCACTGCAGCTGACAGGTCAGTGAGCTGTGGCATGAGAATCCACCACCAAGTGCGCACATGGTGGCCACTGGGGACCTTGACAAGAGCAGCTTCAGCAAAGTGATGAAGGTAACTGATTTCAAAGACACTGAGACAGGAGAGACTGGAAACAGTGAATGTACACAGTTCTTTCAAGATTTGCTGCAAAAGGATAAAGACAATCATGAGTGGTATGTAGAAGGGAAGTGGATCAAGATAACGGCACACGCCAGGCGCAGTGGCTCACGCCTGTAATCCTAGCACTTTGGGAGGCCGAGGCAGGTGGATCGCTCAAGGTCAGGAGTTCAAGACCAGCCTGAGCAAGAGCAAGACCCCGTCTCTACTAAAAATAGAAAGAAATTAATCGGACAACTGAAAATATATAGAAAAAATTAGCCAGGCATGGTGGCACATGCCTGTAGTCCCAGCTATTCGGGAGGCTGAGGCAGGAGGATCTCTTGAGCCCAGGAGTTTGAGGTTGCTGTGAGCTAAGCTGACGCCACGGCACTCACTCTAGCCCGGGAAACAGAGTGAGACTCTGTCTCAAAAAAAAAAAAAAAAAAAGATAAACGGCACGCTTGTATGTTGATGAAGAAGGAACGATCCCACGAAGATGGAGGAGAGGAGGATTGCTGGAAGGAGGTTCTGGAATAGGCAAGACAGGGCTGGCTTTCGCTAGGGGCGTTGAACATCCTACTGCAGAAGAGAAAGTCGGATGTGCAGAGTCGCATGTCGAAGGCAAGCATGCTTCCTTCTGGTGGTGCAGGTATGACTTCGATGAACTCTGAGACTTGCAAACAAATGATCTGGCCTGCAGTATATCTGTTCTTCTCAGAATTTGTGAATCTGGATTGACCACAGGCAATTTCTCATTCGTATAATAAAATTTTCTTAAGTGAGCACTGAAAGGGGCGGGCTTGCAAAATAAGTGAGAAATCTTTCTCCACCCGCGCCGTGAGCACCTACTAAGCTTTCCACCCTAACGGACACGACTCTTGAGCCATTAAATCCAAGACATTTTAGTTCATACCATTCTACTCAGCTGTTCAAACATAGCTATTATTTTTAAAATCATTTTCTTTAACTTATACATTTAGGGAAAACTTTCTTAGGTAATGTTGAAAATTGTTGTGTCTCAAAACTTGGCTGCAAGGTAGCTTTCAAGATTTGGGTAAGCCAAGCACGTTGCTTGTAGAGGGGCGAAAGAAGCTAATTTTGATGTCAGCTTCGAAATACCGACTTTAACAAGAAATGAATACGTACCAAACACTGAAGGAGAAAGAAACTCTTATTCTTGTGATGATGTTCACATTCCGTTAATGTTCTGTCTCAATCATTCCAAAATATTTAAATTTTAATAACATAATGACTGAAGATGCTGACCTAGGGAATTTTCAGGGAATCCAAATTGCTATTTAAAAGAAAACTGCTAACATTCATCAAATTATCTCTTTACGTAAGGAGAAATTATTGTTCTAATTCCCCATGGGATCTTAAGTGAAAAATTTAAAACCCCGCATCCCTCCGATTTTATAAAGGCACCTATCTTGTATTGCATTACTCTATGAAAAATAAAATAAAATAAAATAAAAAGGAAGGTGATTGAGAGCATTCAAGG
>NW_012152951.1:5101502-5102169 GCF_000956105.1 Propithecus coquereli
GCGCCGACTGCGGGAGGCGGAGGGCATCTCCGCGCGCCCCACAGGCCCGGCTCGGGGGCGGCGCTGCCCGGGGTCCCTCCCGCCCGCGTCTGGACCTTGGCCCGGTGGCCATCAGGGGCCAGAGGCGGGGCCGCCCGCACAGTTAAATCCGAACAGAGTCCAGGCCCACCGGTCTCCTCGTCACCGCCACCGCCACCGCCATGAACCAGTCCCGCGCTGCCACCCGCTTGCGGACCGTGCTGGGACACCTCGGTGGCCCCCCGGCCGAGGCCGTCGTATCCTTTGGCTGTGCGGACCTCGGGCTGGACCCGCCGCCGCCGCCGCCGCCTCCGCCTCGGCCTTGGAGGTGGCCGGGCCTGGAGAGGGGTGGCCTCCAGGGCGCCCCCTGCTGCCACCGCGCCCGCTCTGCCCCTTCCTCTGCGGAGGGTCCCCGCGGTGGTGACATCTCTTGCGGGAGCCCGGGGGTAGGAGGGAGCGGGGAGGAGGCCGCATCCCCAGGCGCCGGTGGCCCCCACGTCCCCAGAGGGCAGGGGGTGCGTGGCCGTCCTGGCCTCGATGGCCGGTTCGGTGTCTCTCCACCGTTCTGGGCTTTCTTAGGGCCTCTGTCACTCGATTTGTGGAGTGGGAGGGTGGCAGGTCGTCACCAAGGGCCTTGTCATTTGCTCCC
>NW_012152951.1:5104714-5120502 GCF_000956105.1 Propithecus coquereli
GAGCACGGGCTCTGGAGCCAGACTGGTCTGGCTTTAACCTCAGCTCTAGCACTTAACATTGTGTGTCCCGGGGCAATTTAGCTAACTTTCCATACCTGTTTCCTCATCTGTAAAATGGGAATAATATTATAATGGCACTTGTGTCCTAGAGTTGTTGTTAGGACTAAATAAGATGAAATACATGGAGACTATTTTGAACAGTCTGGCACATGGTGAGTGCAGTTTGCTATTAGAATCACAATGTAACCAAATCATAAAAAGATTTCCCCACTGGTATGCTAAACTAAGGAATATTTTAATTCCAGTGGGGGATTCCAGCCTGACCGTTAGGAGCCAGAACTTCTGAGTTGGCATTTTCTTTTTACATATTTATTTATTTTTGAGAGAAAGTCTCCCTCTGTTGCCCAGGCTGCAGTGCCAAGGCACTATCATAGCTCACCATAACCTTGACTTCTTGGGCTCAAGTGATCCTCCTGCCTCTAAAGTAGCTGGGACTATAGGTGTGCACCACCACACCTGGCTAAATTAAAAAAAAGTTTTTTTTTGTAAAGACAGGGTCTTGCTATGTTGCTCAGGCTTATATTGGATTCTTGGCCTCAAGCAATCCTCCCTCCTCGGCCTCCCAAAGTGCTGGGATCACAGGAATGAGCCACATCGCCCGGCCATTTATTTTTTATTTGTACATATTCATGGGGTACAAGTCCAACTTTGCTACATTGATATATTGCATTGTGGCGAAGTCAAGGCCTTCGGTTGCATCCACCTGCAAATTTCATTTTCCAGGAACGAGTTTGAAAAAATCTGCAGACAGGAGGTGAAACCAGTAGGAGTAAATATAATGAGAGATGTGACCATTTCGAAATCAGAATACGATTCAAAAAATGAAAAAATGGTTTACAAGATGCAGGATTTCCAAGAAGATAAGGAGCTCTTCAGATACTGCACTCTCCCCGAGGTTAGAGACCATCCTGCACTTTGTTTGTGTCGTAGCCCGGGTGCACGCCTGCCTCTAAAATCTGCTCTTTTGATTTGGTGTAACCCTGTTCCACAGAAGGCTCTAATAGCTGTGGTTCTCAACTGGAGGGGATTTTGCTTCCCAGGGGACATTCGACAATGTCTGGGGACATTTTTCTGGTTGTCACAGCAGGGGGCAGAGTGTGCTACTGGCTCCTAACGGGTAGAGGCCAGGGGATGATTGCTGCCAGGCGGCCCAGAGATCCTGTAATGCACAGAACAGCCCCCTCCCTGAAACAAAAAATTTTCCCACCACAAACGTCAATAGTGCCAAGATTGAGCAACCCCGTTGTAGAGTTTGCCGATTCTCTTCTGTTGAGAGAGTTGAGAATTCTGTGTTAAAGAGAAAGATCTCTTCTAACACTCAATAGTGGCGGATGCACAGACATGAAATTGCTGAGGCTGTTATCTGTAAATCCATTTATTTTTGTTTGTTTGTTTTATGAATGTGGTCAGTAGAGGTGTGAGTTTGTTTTTAGATTTAAATTAGTTTTTTAAAAAATTAGTATGCTTTGAGTAATTCATGTTTATGAGAAAAACCCAAGCAGTAGCCCATGAAGTGAAAAGTGAAGTCTTCCTCTGCCCCCCAGCCTCAATTTTTGGAGTCAGACAGAATCAGGGTTTGAATGTCATCTTTTTCATTTAAGTGACTTTGCCAACTTGTTAGTCTCAGGTTTGTTTGCGTGGGACATTAATGTGACGCGTTTATTAATCGGTGGGGGCATGAATTTAAGGCATCGTTGTGCGGCTGACGTGGGCCGATGTGCAGAGCCCGTCTGAGCCACAGCAGGAGGCGCACAGTAAGTCCTCAGCGTGGAATCCTTTCTGCCTTCCCCTGCGCAAGGCAGGAGCCTGGGTCCCTGGCCCGGTGACTAGTTAGCACTCCCTGTCACATTCTTCGTAATGCTACGTCTCTCGGCCACTGTGACCCATGTCACGAGTGGTTTAACATCTTTCTTCCCACAAGACAAAACTCCAGGGAGACAGGGACAGGGACCTGCTTTTCTTGTTCGCTCTGTGCCCCGTTTCCCATCCCTCTGCCTGGGTCGTGGATCTCAGGAACGAGTCGTTGCATGAGTGGCTGCACCGATGGTCAGGTGTCCTCTGAGACACTGTTCTACTTTCATCTGGCAGCTGCCAATCGTGTTGGGCGCTTCCATGGAGTCTCCAAAAAGGAAGAGGAAACTGCCTTCTCCCTGGGCAACCTCTGTGACTTTGGTTGGCAGAAGAGCTGTTCCTGTCCTTACTAGTTGATATCTCGTGGAATCTCCTATCTTTTTTCTTCTTTTCTTTTTTTTCTTTTGTAGAGACAGAGTCTCACTCTGTCATCCTGGCTAGACTGCAGTGGTGTTGTCATAGCTCACGGCAACCTCCAAATCCTGGGCTTAAGGGATCCTCCTGCCTCAGCCTCCTGAGTAGCTGGGACTATAGGTGTGCACCACCACACCTGGCTAATTTTCTTTTTCTATTTTTAGTAGAGATGGGGTCTTGTTCTTGCTCAGGCTGGTCTTGAACTCCTGACCTCAAGCAATCCTCTCACCTCGGCCTTCCAGAGTGCTAGGATTACAGGAATGAGCCACCATGCCTGGCCAAAACTCCTATCTTTCTTGCAGAAAAAAAAATGTTTCATTCCCAGCTGGCAAAAAAAAAAAACAAACAAAAAACAATTCAGAGGGTGGTAGATTTAGAATGATTTCCAAATGCTTTGTTTGCAGTGTTGTGAAATACTAACTTGTTTTTTAAACTATTGCCATCTTGGTTCTTCTACGGGAAGTTGAACTTTGTGCCACTTGCTTGATATTTCTGCTTTCCCTTGAAATTTGTTTTGCTTTTACTTTTTTTTTTTTTATTTCAGCATATTACAGGGGTACAGATGTTTAGGTTACGTATGTTGCCCTTACCTCCCCCTCCCCCCCAAGTGCGAGTTTCAAACATGTCCATCCTTCGGGTGGTGCGCATTGCACTCTTTGTGTATGCATATACCCGTCCCCTCCTCCCTCCTCCCCCCCTGCCCAACATCCAATAGATGTTATTCTTATATGTGCACTTATGTGTTGATCAGTTAATACCAATTTGATGGTGAGTACATGTGGTGCTTGTCTTTCCATTCTTGGGATACCTCACTTAGTAGAATGCGTTCCAGCTCTATCCAGGAGTATACAAGAGGTGCTATATCACCATTGTTTCTTAAAGCTGAATAGTACTCCATGGTATACATATACCACATTTTATTAATCCACTCATGTATTGATGGACACTTGGGTTGTTTCCACATCTTTGCAATTGTGAATTGTACTGCTATAAACATTTGGGTGCAAGTGTCTTTCTTATACAGTATCATTTGCTCTTTTGGGTAGATGCCCAGTAATGGGATTGCTGGATCGAATGGTACTTCTACTTGTGTCTCTTTAAGATATCTCCATATTGCTTTCCACAGAGGTTGCACTAGTTTGCAATCCCACCAACAGTGCATGAGTATTCCTATCTCTCCGCATCCACACCAACATTTATGGTTTTGGGACTTTTTGATAAAGGCCAGTCTCACTGGTGATAAGTGATATCTCATTGTGGTTTTAATTTGCATTTCCCTGATGATTAGAGATGTTGAGCATTTTTTCATATGTTTTTTGACCATTATTCTGTCTTCTTTTGAAAAGTTTCTGTTCATGTCCTTTGCCCACTTTTTGATAGGGTCGTTTGATTTTTTCTTGTTGATTTTCCCGAGTTCTAAGTAGATTCTGGTTATCAGCTGCTTTTACTTTTCTTTTTCTTAGATTCTGAAATATGTGGAGTGCTTCACTGGACCCAATATTCTGGCCATGCATACAATGATGATAAACAAACCTCCCGATTTTGGTAAAGGAAAAAATTGTTTCATTAAAATACGTAAGGTCGATGTTCTAATGATAGTTGTGTGTATAACTGCCAAACTTTGGATGAGTGAGTCTATCTGCTTTTATTTAAGTCTTAAAATAGCTTACATTACAACAACATAGAAGTGCAATAGTGATTTCAGATGTTGTTCCTGAATTTTCAGATGACTATTCCTGTATCATAGGCTTCTGCTATTCACTATGTCTAAACTTGATTGACAATTCTTAGCTGTGATAGTGTGGATTTTGCATTCTGGTCGGAAGGCATTATTATTACTATGAATACTAACAAAATTAGAATTATTATTGTGAATCACACACTATGGTTGTTCTTAAAATGTCTCGTGCTGGCTAAAATGTAGATTGTAAGACCTCACTCTCAGAGAAACTGTCAGAAACAGAACCCAGGTCTTCACATTTTAAAAACACCCTGAAAGAGTCTAGTGCAGGTGGCTTGGACTACACTGAGAAATCCTTGTACACCTGCGGTAGACACCAGCCATGACAGAGTCCTTTATCCTTTTTCCCTTTTTCTTCCTGTTGATGGTGGGAGGAGTTTATGTGACAGGACTGAGCTTAGCACCACGTCTCTTCCTCCCTGGATGTCTTGCCTGGACAGATCAGGTCGTGGGGACCAAGTTCAGAGAGCTCACCCAGGGGCAGATGTCAATGTGGTCGTGTGACTTTGACCAGACACGGTGCCCAGAATGCCTACAGTTGTGTGGGGGAAAAGCTCTTAGAGCACTTTTTTTTGACATCAACCACTTGGAAGGGGAGCTCAAACTTGACTCTATACCTCTCTGTTCAATTTAATTAATCCAGCTGTTTTTAGAATGCTTATTGCATGCTAGGCTCTGGGCCAAATCCAGAGCTACAAAGGAATAAAGCATAATAGAGATGACTGGCATATGTGCGAACATGGTGTGAGTGCTCAGCTACCAGCAACCCAGCAGGATAGGACTTGGAGCCACCGTGTTGATTTGATGTTGCAATTTGATGCTTATCTCTTCAGGCTGTGGCTTCATTGGTTGGGTTTCTGCAGGGCTAGCCGTTGTTCTGGTTTTTCAGGCAAAGGGTAAGAATTCTGAGGCCCGAGCATCTTCTAACAGCAGGTTCCGTTTCAGGCAAGAAGACAACCCGTCATCCCTTCCACCAGGACCTGCACTATTTCCCCTTCAGGCCCAGCGATCGCATCGTTTGCGCCTGGACGGCGATGGAGCACATTGACCGCAACAACGGTTGTCTGTCCGTGCTCCCGGGCACCCACAAAGGGCCCCTGCAGCCCCACGATTACCCGCAGTGGGAGGTAGGTGTGCGTGGCAGCTGCGTGTTGGGCAGAATCTCTTTCTCTGTTGTTATTTCACATCAGTATACAGCAAGAGCTTACAAAGCAGGTGGCATTTCCTTTCTTAGCAAAACATTGTCCCAAGATTTGCAGTTAAGATCAGGGAAAGTTCAGGGATGACAGATAAAACATTCATCACTGCTGTTCTTTCAACATGCGTTTTCAGATGTTATTGCTGAATTTTCAGATCACTGACTCCCCGCAAAATGCAGTTTAACAAACATAACTGTTCCTGTGTCACAGGCTTCTGCCATTCACTGTCTCTAAACTTGATCAACAATTCTTAGCCGTGATAGTGTGGATTTTGTATTCCTGGTCTGAAGGCATTATTATTACTAACAAAATTGAAATTATTTTTGTGAATCACACGCTGTAGTTGTTCTTAAAATGTCTCGTGTTGGCTAAAATGTAGAATGTAAGACCTCACTCTTAGAGAAACTGATTCAGAAATAGAACCCAGTTGTCTGCATTTTAAAAACCTGCCCGAAGAGTCTAGAGCAGGCGGCTCGTACTACGCTGAGAAATCCTTCCGCACCTGCCGTAGTATAGAAGCGCCACCAAGGTGGGGAACCTGGGCAGGTGCCGCGTATGGGATCCGAGATTGCGAAGCCTAATTGCGGAGGTGAGTCGTAGACACTTCAACCTGCACGTGTGTGCTCGGTGCTAAGTAAGCCTGGCTCACGGATGGGGCTCTGAGAGTGGGGGTGGGGGGACGGGAAGGACCCAGGGGGCTCACAGGCTAGCTGGGGGCACATTTTGGGGAGTAGCAAAGGAGGTGAGCCGGGAAAGGTACATTAGGACCAGATTAGGAAGGATGTTGTTTGTTATACTAACGAGTCTACAGTTTATTTGGGGAGGAGAACGGGATGCTAGAAGAGCTTTCAATTTTTTAAAAAAACTGTTTTATGGAGGTGTAATTGTCATGTAATAAACTGTACATATTTTGTGTGTATACTTTGATCATTTTTGACACCCCTCCCCCACCCCCTGCGAAATCATCACCACAATCAAGATAATCACTCCGTCCCCCCCCAGCCCCAGGCAACCTGTGTGTTGCTTTCTGTTCCTGTAGATGAGTTTGCATTTTCTAAAATGTTATATACATGTCATCCCATAGCATATAGTTTGTTCTTTTTCGTGGCTTCACTCACAGTTATTTTGAGATTCGTCGATGCTGTTGCGTGGACCGACTGTTCTTTCCCTTCCGTTGCTGAGTAGTGTCCTGTTGCGTAGCTGTACCGTGGTTTGTTTATCCATTCAGCTGTTGATGCTGGAACTATTCTATGCATTTGAGCGCAAGAGTGATGAGATCCTAGCACTTTGGGAGGCTGAGGCAAGAGAATCACTTGAGGCCAGGAGTTTGAGACCAGCTTGGGCAATATAGTAAGACCCTGTCTATACAAAAAAATGAGAAAAATTAGCCAGACGTGGTGGCACGTGCCTGTAGTCCCAGCTACTGGGGAGGCTGAGGGAAGAGGATGACTCGAGCCCAGGAGTTTGAGGTTGCAGTGAGCTATGATGATACCCCTGTACTCTGGCCCAAGCAAGAGACCCAGACCCTGTCTCAAAATAAACAAAAACCTGAAATTGTGAAATTCATCAATTAAGGTTTAGTGCAAGGGGCAGCACTGGGCTCTGGCTGACTGGGGGCAAAAGGAAAAGTTGGGGGCTTCGGGAGCATTTGGAGTCTCTGAATCTCTGCTCAAAGTAGGGGCAGTGGGCGGTCTGATTAGCTTAGCTTAGCTCACACATCCACCTTGGCCAGGCAGAAGGGCCCCAGGTCAGAGTGTCACCACTCCCCAGGAGGGAAGTGGTCGTCCCCCAAAAGCAATCTGGGACACTCAGGTGGAAGAATGCGAGGATCCCCCAACCCTGACCCATGAAAGCTTAAAAACTTCAATCGCTTCTCACTTCCGTTTCCTTAATGAAGATATAACCCATTACCTAAAGCAGTAACTGGCTTGGGAAATAGTTATAAGCAAACACAATGTTTTAATTTATTATTCTGGATGTAACATCCGTGCTTTTGAACTCAGAAAAATTGAGCTTTTTCTCTTCCCCAGTTTTGGGAGAATAGTTAGCTTCTCAGAGACACTCCGGGTAATAGAAGAAGAATTTGTACAGAGTTCTGGGTGAGGAGAACATCATGCCAGGGAGGAATGTTTACAGATTCAGGCTGGAAGCACCTAGGAGAAAGGTGGTTGCCCGCATGAACCACAAAAGGCGAAGCTGAGCTAGATCTTCATGTATAATTCAGTCATGAAGGGTAGGTGGAAAGTCCACATTTTTCATTTGGTCCAAAAAAATATATATATCAGCGATTTTAATATCCACATGTGACTTTTTAAAACCAGACATCTGAGAGGCATCTGGAGAGGCTTTTGATTTATGTAATGAAGACACTTTTAAGAATCTAATTTAGGTATGTCTTTCTCTTGGGCGAATTTAGCGAGTTCCTACTTTCCCCAGTGAGTCCTTGCTGACGTTTTTAACTGTGGAATTTCCTCAAATATAGACTCGGTTTTGCTTCTTCTTCTAGGGGGGAGTTAACATAATGTTCCACGGGATCCAGAACTTCAAGGACTACGATGCCCGCGTGCACGTCGAGATGGAGAAGGGGGACACCATTTTCTTTCATCCTTTGCTGATCCATGGGTCTGGTCAGAACAAAACTCAAGGATTCCGGAAGGTACGTATTCCCCTCGCTGTGCTCTCTGGGTGAGAAACAAAGATTGCAAGATACATTAAAATTTAAAAGACTTGTTATTTTTAACTAAACTGAAGTTCAGTTTATCCACCAGGAAATATTAGTATATTTGCCTACCTTCTGCTTGTTTTGCTCTTACGGTAAGAAGCCAGCTGACCCCAGAATCTTGACCTTGTCAACAGTGAATCATGAATATTCATGAACTTGCTTCCAAACAACAGCTCACTTGCTAGCACACTGCCCGAGCTTTCTGAGGCAAAAACAATGGCTGTGATACTAAAATACGAAAATGTGGAATTTATATTGCTCATAGTAACCATCACGAGAGGAGAGTTTGTGATCATCTTTGCTATTGGGAAAAATAGTAATTGATCCAAAACAAACATTCTGAATTGGGTGCCCGAAATCCGATTTAGCAGACAGCCATGGTTTGTTCCCACCACTCAGCCTCAGTGTGTTTGAAACTTAATAGTGTCATTGCTTATGTTTAAAAATTGACAAAATTCCTTGTAAGTTCCCCCATCCCCATTGCTCACTTCTCTTCAATGCAGCAGATCTCACAGAATGTGGGCTTGCACTCCCTGACGGTAATGTGGTTGTCCATAAAAATATTGGGGCTCTTCGGGGGGCTTCGTGGGTCTTTCCAGTTCATTGCACAGTTCCTACCAATGGCTCAAGGCTTAGGTGCCAAACTTCATCTTCCATTCATTCATTTAGGCGCTCTCCTCTGGAGGCAAAATTTCAGGGGATATCAAACCAAGCAAAACAAAACCTTTGGCAATCAAGTTACATAGTATTTTAATGCAATATTTTAAAAAATCAAAAATAATGCAGAAAAAATGCACACTGCACAGAATACTGAAATTTTCAATAAAAGACAGAATCAGATCCTGCACTGGCAGAGAACCCTCAACGCCGTGCAAGTAGGGAAGTGCAGGCACAATGATGCTAACAATGCTGTGAGTTTTAATATACTGGCTTTGTAGTGTTTCAGTATTTTTTTCCATAACTGTAATGGTCTGGAAAAATATTAAGTGTTATTGCATAAAGATATGGATATCGAAGGGCACATTTTTCCTTTTGCCGCGGGCTCTGCCATGGCTCTGCATGGCTGCTGGAGCTCCCATAGGCCAGGGAACTCGTGACTCCACTCCCCAGAAATCTGATGTTTGGGGCAGAGTGGGAAACCCTTCTGATGGGTGTAATCACCTCAAGATAATTAACTTGTGACGAGGAAGGTGTGTTTTAACTGCTGCCTTGCAGCTTAGATCTGTTTATAACATTTTCTAGATTGGGAAGAACCAAGTAGCTTCATCTTTACCTTCCAAGCAGGAAACAAGATGGGTAATACATGTCTGTAGTATTGGCCTTGAACTGTCCTTTTGATTTGAGAGGAGGTGTGTGTATTATTTTCCTTCTCAAGGGATTTTCAATTCTTTTCTCAATCTATTCCCATAAAAATAACAACCCATCTCAAGGTCACCTGGGTAACTAAGTTTTGTGACTAGGAAGAGGATAAACTACAGTGGAATACATTCCCTTTTAAGACTTCGGATGTCCATTCATTAGGAAAATCAAATGCTCACAATATTAAAGACCTTTACTTAACGTGATTACGCTCCCTGTTCCATCCATACCTTTGGAAATAAATATCACAGATGGTTAAAGATGTTTTGTAACTTCTCAATTAGCCTTTAGCTGGGAACAAAAAAAACAAAAAACAAAAAAGAGGCTGAACTACAAAGAGACTGATATGGGACTTTGAATTTAGAAATCAAACAGCAAAGGACCCCTTCCTTGGTTGCTGGTATTAATGGGATGTTTTTCTCCCATATCAATTTGTTCCCTTCCACAGGCAATTTCCTGCCATTTTTCCAGTGCGGATGGCTACTACATCGATGTGAAGGGCACCACGCAAGAAAATATTGAGAAGGAACTTCAGGGGATAGCAAGTCGAGCCTATGGGCTCGATGACAGCGTCACCATGAAGGTATGTTTGCATAAAACAACATGGTAAAAATCGGCATTTTTTTCTGCAGATGCTTCATAATTCCTATATCTAATTTCATTTGAAAGTATATAGTGCTTGGCTTTAGAGTTTATTCTAGAAACACTGCTGAGCCCTCAGCAAGAATGATGACGGGTTTTCCATTTGCACTCCCTCATGGGGACTTTAGAACTTCATGCTGCTTCTTTATGGCTTTGGGATAGCCTATACAGTCAGTCCCAGCCCGCACAGGACAGTCAAGGAAAAAAAAATGCAGATTTAGACAAGAGAAAATGAAGGAGAAAATACTGCCTTCTGAAGGCATAGAAGGAAAGTTAAAGGTTTAGGATCTCAGCTGTAGACTGCCTTTATTAGCATAGCATAGAGTAATTTATGCATTAGGAAGTCCAACAAGATACTCAGAGAGCAATTCTTGAACGAGCTTTTGTTTTAGTAAATTTGTAGTTGGAGTTTTATAAGAGGCCTCCTTTGCATGTAGCAGAGATAAAGATCACAAATACAAACTGATAAGGGGTACAAGACAATATGTCATATGCTTTCCTGGTTAATGCACAGTGGTTGTAAATTATTTGTTTTTAACCAGTGGATATTCAATGCTCTTAATCACCCATTGACAAATTATCAATCAAGGCAAATAAATTAGCATATTTACTTCATAGAATATGCACACGTTAGCCTCTCAACCAAGAAGCTGATCCCATTTTTAATATTTGTATTAGATAATCATAAATGCATGCGTGTGCCCCAAATTGAGTACAATGATTACGATGGGCCGTTCACTATATTGCAGGTCATTGCGCTGCCAGGGGCCTGCTGCCCTGCCACTGAGAACCGCCTTCCCAAATACCTTCCCAGCTCAAGAACCTTGTTTCTCCCTGTAGAACCTACAAGTGTGTCCCATATCTGAAAATGCCCTGATTTCGCCTTTGCAGAGCCTAGAAATTCTTGTCCTTCTTCTCCCTTTGTCTAGTACTTACAATGCCTTACAGAGGCAACATATTTTGTCATTTGGGACTTCGGTCTAACACCCTTAATCTTTGTTTATTTGTTTTGTTTTCGTTTTTGACACAGGGTGTTGCTCTGTCTCCTGAGGTAGAGTACAGTGGCATCATCATAGCTCACTGCAACTTCAAATTCCTGGGCTCCAGGGATCCTCCTGTCTCAGGCTCCTGAGTAGCTGGGACTACAGTTGGGTGCCACTAAGCCCGACTAATTATTCTATTGTGTTTTTTTTAGAGACAGGGGTTTCGCTCTTGCTCAGGCTGGTCTCAAACTCCAGGCCTCAAGCGATCCTCCTGCCTCAGCCTCCCAAAGTGCTGGGATTACAGGCATGGGCTACAGCACCCGGCCTAACATCCTGAATTTTAAGGCAGAAAAATAAAATGTGTACACTGTGCTGGAGGTTTGTCAAGGTTGTGCTAAATGAATACCTCCCATATTTATTTTAGGTACTGTGTAAGTTACGGTTTATCTGGTTTATTTAGAATAACAGTGTTAACTTCTGCTATGTAATTCTTTGTAAGATACAAAAGCACTTTCATCTCCCTTTTCTTATTTTCTTCACCAAAACCCGGTAGAGTAGTCAGTAGAGCTCTGTGCTGTTAAGGAGAGGGTAATGAATCCCAGAAGTTGGCCTAAGTTATGTAAGAGACAGAGCTATAGATTTCAGAGTCATGTTTAGTTCAAAAATCATTCTTTCCACCATACCATGATGTTTGCTCAAAAATAAACAAGAATTAGGAAATAAGAACATTTAAATTGTTTTATTAAGACCAAAGGGGGAAAAAAAACAAATAAACCAGTAACCCAAGACACCATTTTCACAATTACGCTCTAATCAGAGGTAGACCATTCAAAATGGTTCAGTCAAGTATCATAAAGGCCAGCAGGAAAATGGTAATGAGCTGTGCGTACGTGACCAGACGTCACACCCACCCAGTTACACCATCTGTCATCGGCAAGTGTACGCAATGAATCAGGGCTGACAGCCTGGGGACCCACGGATTTAGTTTAGTCACCACCATATTACATGTCGGTAAGTAGATTAATTGGAGTCTCAGGATATCTTTTATTTACTAATCAATATATAACTGTTACGGGCATTTTTTTTCCCTATATAACCTTTTGTAGAGTCTAGAAATCTACTTTGTCTCCTGGTGAAATTGAAGGTGAATTGAAGTGTTCCATAAACTCATTCTGTTTGGCTTTATTTCCAGGACCTTTGGAAGTTTCGGGCTCGACTGGTGAAAGGAGAAAGAACCAACCTTTGAAATAGCCCTTTGCTACAACTCTTTTAAAAGAAACTAAAATGAAACAGGGTCTTCAAAATTTTCTACAATTGTACTAATTAGAATAAATCCTGGAAACACAGGATTTGTATAATAAATTCTAATCAGGCAACATATTGTATTGTATATTCTATTGTAGTTACCACTCATTGGCTGAGTATCCTACAGCCACACACTGGAATAAAATACCATGTTAGAGTTCAAACGAATGAGAACCTTTCCATCCTTAAATATGATAGGGAAATCCGTCTAGAATATATTAAGCGAAAAGCAGCAAGTTGCACAACGGTACAGATGCCCATTTTTACAAAGCCCCAGCCTTCACTGGGTACTTCTCTTAGTTTTGCTCACCCCAATTATTTTATACTCTGAATATTCTCTTTTATTCTTCCCTTATAACTATAAAAACTGCCATGAGAACAGTATGGCCAGGAGCGAGGCAGTCATTACCCAAGGAGAGTACATGTGAGTACAGGGTGGATGTTTCCCCTGACTTGACAGTGTGTACTTACACGCAGTGGCTCCACCCACAGCATGTGTGTGTGCAAGCATGGGTGCATACATGTTACATATGGAAAAAGCACATGTAGTAAAATACCAAGAAATTAACATTCCTAGGAGAATACATTCAACTATTTTTCGGGCTTCTCTGTATATTTAAAATTTTTCAAAATGTTAATAAAAAGATGGGGAATATTATGTCACCTGGACTTTAATCCACTGCAAAACTTAACGCGAGCAGGTTTACTGGACTGATTCGGCTGGCACAAGGTGGGCCATGGCTGCTTAATTTTGTAACTTTGAAAATTGTCCAGGTGAACTGTATTATTCTAATACTTGAGAAATTATTTATAGGTATGTCTTTCGCATTTCTTTTATTAGTTCCTAATGTGCTAGAGATGAAATCTAGCTTTTTATTTAAAAAATAAAAACAGGAGGGTTCAACTACTGTAATTTTCTTAGTTTCTCAAAATGGACCAAAATGGGGCTATGTTCTTTCTACAGAGAAATGTTATACAACTCTGCTTAATAAGAAGGCAAAATATAGGAGTAGATAATGGATAATGATCAACATTTTATAGGTCTCCACACATTTCTATGAGCATATCCTTGTTAGAGAAATATAACAGAAAACACATTGGATTTTCAGCAATCAGATCACTAATATAGTGAATTTTCTATTTCTTCCCATGAAGCTTTGACGAATTTTATTACATGCAGTTCTCCTAAGCCTAAAACTATCTCTAAAGGCAACAAGACCTAGGACAGTTAAAGGACAATTAAAAACCACTGAAAAGCCAGGTGTGGTGGCATGTGCTGTAGTCTCAGCTACTTGGCTGGCTGAGACGGAAGGGTCCCTTGGGCCCAGGAGTTTGAGGTTGCTGTGAGCTACGCTGACGCCATGGCACTCACTCTAGCCCGGGCAACAAACCTAGACTCTGTCTCAAATAAAATAAAATAAAAGTGGTATTGTTCCTATCCCTGGGTCAACATAATAGGCTCAAATAATGGGACTGAGCTCATAAATGGAGCATTAATATTCCATTAGGGCACAGAAAAAATCACTGTAGATGGATGGCATCAGGACTGTATATTTTTCAGTCATCCTAAAGCTGCTTTTACTTGTTTTGAAAATGAAGGTAGACACAGTAGGTAGAGAAACCGTCTTATATGAAATGTCCTATTAGGAGGGGACGGCGGTACCAGAATAGTGTCTGCGAGGGGGGAAAAAAACTTAAAAGGTCCTTTGGCCCCTCGAAAACCCTTCTGCTCTGAATTCTTTGAAATTACGTAGAAGCGAAATATCATTCTGCATTTAAAAAGCGTGTTCTTAGTGTTATACACAAACGCTATTTTTAAAATGTAAGAAGATCAAGAGGTCTGAATTTTACTGACAAAAATATTCTGTGAATGATGTGGTCCCCTGGGAGGTCATTTTCTGCTCTGACACCAGCTACAATTCTCTCATCTACGGACCACCAGTGACTCTGAGAAGGGCGGTTCTGTGTCAAACGCCGTCCAGCGTTTCCCTCATTGCAGATGGTGAAGCGCAAAGCCAGAGAGCCCAGTCACACCCCAGGTCAGACGTAAAAGCGGACCGATCCGTCTGTTTTCGCGTCCACACATCGCAACTGCACACAAGCCTGGCAAAGCCAAGCGGAGTGAATAATCGACCGGCTTGTTCGGACATCATTCGACCACTTCGTGTGGTTCAGTGGGGCCTCTGCTTAGGTATACAACTTGCTGAAGACTCCTTAGTTGAAAAAGAAATGCTCCTTTTCACAAATCTCAAATTTACTTAGGAAACTGATAAGACGCCATCAACGCCGGCATTACAAAGTAGCACAACACTTCCCAACCTACCTTGGTCAACCTTTTGAGACCACGCTGTCCCATATAAGAGCCACGGGAAAGGTGTGAGGGCTGCAGCGGCGTGTGGGATGTGCACGGCGGGTTAGGGTAAATGTCCGGGCTTCTCTGCATTCGTCGTCCCCTTCACCTCACAGAGGCAGAAAATGACGCTCCGACAGCCCCGGAAAGTGTCAGGAATTGAGTTCAGACCTCAGGGGAAAATACTGCAAGGGAAGACTTAAACTTCGCGCGCGCTGGGAGGCGCCAAACACCCTATTTTACCTCAGGGAACCGGAGGAAGCCTAAGGCTTCAGCGACCGGAAGTTCCCTTGCCCCTAATAAAGAGGGCGCCCGATGACGTACAACGGTCAGGTTGCTCTGCGACCGGGCCGTGTTTCGCTCTCTCCCCACACCAGAGTTTTGACGTAGCCAATCAGTGCGGCCTCACAGCCGCGTGCGTCTGACGTCAGGGCCGGGGGCGGAGTCCAGTTGGAATTTTGGCGGGTCTGACTGTAGACCGGGAAGAGGTGCCAGCGCGGGGTGAGAATCGCGGGTTCCGGGCGCGCGGGAGGCCCTCGGGCGGCGGGGCAGGGGACCGCCTCGCGTGTCTGGGGGAGGGTCTGCGAGAGGCGCCGAGCCCCGGGGGCTCGTGGGCGCGGTCTGGACCCGGGCGGCCGCGGGGGCAAGCTCCGGACAGCGAGGGGTTGGCGCGGCCGGGGCGGGGCCAGGGAATTGCCGGGTCATCCCCTTAAGGAATCAGTTTTTTTCTTTTAAAAGTAAACCTTTTAAAATGCTTGCCAAACACATGCCGTAGAAAAGATGAGGAAGTAGAAGCAGAAGAGAGAAAGAGAAAGAGAGAAAAAGAATTCACTGTCTCCCAAGCTTTGTAGATTTCGTTCTAAGGGCCATGGAAAATCATTAAAGAATTTCAGTTAAGGTAAAACCATGATCTGATTTATGCTCCTAAAAGATTACTAAGGAATGGAAAGATTCCTGTGACTGTTGTATGGACAATAGATTGCAGAGGGACAAAGAGACCAACACAGCAAGCAAACACAGTCATGCAGGCCAAAGGTTGATGGTGGCTTGCACCAGGGTTTTGGCAGTGAAGTTGAAGAGAAGTGGGAGATTCAAGCAATGTTTTGGAGATAGAACCCGCAGAATTTGTTGGATAGCCCTGGATTTTTTTTTTTTTTTTTTT
>NW_012152951.1:5121980-5123222 GCF_000956105.1 Propithecus coquereli
GATAGCCCTGGATTTGAGGGCAGGGAAAAGTGCATACATTTGTTCTGGGAGGAAATGGGGCTGCTTAGAGAAATGAATGAGACAGTTTGCTCCTAACCTTCCGGAAGCTTACAGTCCAGCAGATTTCCCTGTGTGGCACACGATGGGGTCCACGGCAATATTGAATTAATAAGAAAACACCATAATGAATACCTTGACATTGGACTTGCCAAAATCACATATATTATAGAGCTCATGAAAGTTAAATAATAGCCTAGAAAAATTTACACTTTTTTACTTGCAGTTTTAAAAATCATTTTAAATGCATAAAAGAAAAGTACACAGAATGATACAACGTTATCTTAATTAGCTATGCTAACTATGTCTCTGTGCTTTGCTCTTAGTATTGAATCAAAATCCTGTCCTGGCCCGGTGGCTTACAGCTGTAATCCTAACACTCTGGGAGGCCGAGGCAGGAGGATTGTTTGAAGCCAGGAGTTCAAGACCAACCTGAGCTAGATTGAGACCCAATTTCTACAAAAAAAAAAAAGAAAAATTAGCCGAGTGTAGTGGTACAAATTTGTAGTCCCAGCTACTCAGGAGGCTGAGGCAGAATTGTTTGAGCGAAGGAGTTTGAGGTTGCAGTGAGCTTTGATGACGCCACCGTACTCTAGCCCAGACAGCAGAACAAGACCCTGTTACAAAAAAAATCTTGATGTGTCTAGGCTGCAACTAAGTAGAATCACACACTAAGCTGCTAAGGATATTATGACAATAAATAAAGTGGCATAACAGCCCTAATATTTAGACAAGCCTCAATAATTCTTACTCACAATTCTTACAATTCTCTCTGGAAGCTTTCTCTGGCCTGCTGCTCAGGTCAGTAGCTGGGACAGCCCTCTCAGTAGCTGGGACAGCCCTCTCGGTTCACACACACCACTAGATGGCTCTTCCTCCTTTCAGAAGATGAGTCTTTTAGTGGTATGTTTACAGCCGATCCACAAAACACCAGCAGCTCTCTAACTGGACACAGCCCAGTACAGTTCAATATAAAATGTTTCAGGGAGACTTTTTCTTGTTTACATAATGAATAAACAATAGGTATCTCTAAAAAGGAAATGGACAGATGATAGTATATTTAATCAGAAATTGATGGGGGAGGCAGTGATATAGACTATTTCTAAATTTGTCTCCATCTTTATTGGGGTATTTTTAAATACATAAAGATATACAGTTTAACGAGGAGAATAGTGTCTTATAATC
>NW_012152951.1:5123972-5125492 GCF_000956105.1 Propithecus coquereli
AGTTAAAAGCCATAGTTAAGTCCTGGACTTTTAAACCGTCTGCACTCTGTGTCATTACTCAATTGCATCCCCGTTATTACTTCTGTTTAAGCCCAGGACAGACCAGTAATCCTTACTTTGAGACTAGATTTCTTTTAGTACATACCATCTAGGAGCCAGGTGAAACCCCTCTAAGACTCCTAAACCTTGTCAGTCTGAACATCAGCCGACAACTAAAAATGCTAGGCTCTTAAATTATATATTGCTAAGCAGGGGAGAAGAAAGAGTTGCCAATATGAAAGACAAGTGTATCGTAAAGACTCCATATTCTCCAAAATTGAAAGATATACTTAATATCTTACTTGCATCTGAGACAGTCTTCGGGATGGACTACAGCAGTAATAGCTGTGGTTCTCATGGAGGGGCTGCAGGCTTCCTGCTCAAGGTCAACAGGCCCTCCTGAGATTGTACTGCCTGCCCGCCCCAGCTGTGGCCCAGGTGAAACTCCCTATGGGTAATGAACACCGTTGCTGGTGGACATGTACTGTACGTGGGAATCAAATGGAGGTAGAAAAAGTTTGAGCTACTTAGCCTAAGCTTCAGTGGCTTACAACTTTAAGAGATTACATAATTGTTTGAGACTTTGTAATTGTTATACCTAAACCTCAGGCCCTAAAATTATTCTGAAGGAAATTTTCTTAAAGATGCCCTGATACAGGTTGAGTATCCCTTATCTGAAATGCTTGAGCCCGGAAGTGTTTCATATTTGGGATTTTGCAATATTTGCATTATGTACTTAAGCAGTTGAGCATCCCAAATCCAGAAAGCCAAAAGCCAAAATCCTCCAAGGAGCATTTCCTTTGAGTGTCATGCCAGTACTCAAAAAGTTTTGGATTTTGGAGCTTTTCAGATTTGGGATTCTCAATCTGTAGTAATCTGTTAACTCACAGAAATCGGGCAAAGAAAAGGGTTTCTCCACCGAAGTCAATGTTTTGCCTTCTGTATATTTTTCATTGTTCAGACTTAGCTCTGGAACTTCATTCCAGAAGATTTCTAAAATAATGAAGGAGCATGCTTTTCTCTGAGTGTTTTCTCTTGTCTCAGAATATATAACACGGTCAAGCATGGAACAAATGCTAGCGTCAGAGGAAAACAATGTGAAAATTTACTAGTTTTTGGCCAGTCATTGGGAATAAGAATATGTTATTTGAAGCTAGATTCAAAAACCTATATTGTTATGTGAAAATATTAGCTTAAAAATCCAATTAGAAACAGTAAAACCTGTGAAATTCTTGCATCAATTAATGGTCTTATAATAAAGTCAAGAAAGATGATTTTTAAAAGAATATTGTAACTTATAATTTATAAGAGCTTAAAGAATGTGTGATCTTTCTTGTGTGCTATATAAGCCTCAAATCTATATGTAAGGAATTACAAACCTAGCTTTAAAAATTTTCTTTTTTTTTTTTTTTGAGACAGAGTCTGGCTCTGTTGCCCTGGCTAGAGTGCCGTGGCGTCAGCCTAGCTCACAGCAACCTCAA
>NW_012152951.1:5125542-5125943 GCF_000956105.1 Propithecus coquereli
GGGGTCTCGCTCTTGCTCAGGGTGGTCTTGAACTCCTGACCTTGAGTGATCCATCTGCCTCGGCTTCCCAGAGTGCTTACAGGCATGAGCCACCGCGCCCGGCCTAAAAATTTTCTTGTTTTTATTTATCTGCTGTAAAAATGTGTGCCTTGGCTGTACTATATAACTGAGCCCCCTGACAACAGGCACTGTTGCAGTTTCTGCCCATAACACTTCTCCTTACCACCCAGAAGGTGCCAGATAATTTCTCGTTGGAATAATAATCTACTAATTGCCGGTTTCTTAACCCAGGTGGCCTCGAGTATTCTCTACAGAAATGAACAAGAAAATGACTGGCCGAAAACTGATCCGACTGTCTCAGATCAAGGAAAAGATGGCACGTGAGAAGCTAGAAGAAATCG
>NW_012152951.1:5128482-5130085 GCF_000956105.1 Propithecus coquereli
TAGTTGTCCAGATCATTTCTTTCTATTTTTAGCAGAGACGGAGTCTCGCTCTTGCTCAGGCTGGTCTCGAACTCCTGACTTTGAGCGATCCACCCGCCTCGGCCTCCCAGGGTGCTAGGATTACAGGCGTGAGCCACCGTGCGCGGCCCGTTCTGCTTTTTTAAACGAACTGGAAAATGGGATGATGGCCCAAGTGTGGGGAGACCTCAGTCACAGGGATTCGGGCGATGCTTCCACGGGGCTCATTATCCTCGGTACGTTTCCATGGGTTTGAAGTCCTCCATAGTAAAAGGCTAAAAAGTTCAGAAGAGAGTTTTAAGGAGTAAGAAAGTTCTGCTCAGAGTACTGTCTTTGAGAAGACATGTTTCCAAATAATATCTTTGAGCAGTTGTAGAATTAGTCTCCCGAGGCCAGCACTAGCAGATGTCACGAGGCCTCCAGCGTTTGAAAGGCATTCATGAGACTCCTCCAAAAGTTAAGCACAGGATTGCCACATGACCCAGCGATTCCACTCCTAGGAATATACCCAAAAGAACTGAAAACGGGCTGGGCATGGCGGCTCGCACCTGTAATCCCAGCACTTTTGGAGGCCAAGGCTGGAGGATCACTTGAGGCCAGGAGTTCAAGACCAGCCTGGGCAACATAGCCAGACCCCATCTCTACCAAAAAATTTTTTAAATTAGCCAGGCATGGTGGCACGTGCCTATAGTCCCAGCTATTCGGGAGGCTGGGGCAAGAGGATCACTTTGACCCAGGAGTTTAAGGCTGCAGTGAGCTATGATTACGCCACTGTGCTCCAGCCATGGTGACAGGGCAAGACCCTGTCTCTATCTCAGTATTTATGAAAAATGTGGGGAGGATGGGCAGTCGTAATGGAAGAAGGCGATGTCAAGGATTAAACACCCTAGATGTCTCCCCTACCTCTGTTTTCTCAAATGTGGACTTCAACAAAAAGCCTGGGAAGCTGGTTTTGGTGTCAGGGAAACTCGCGCTCTGTGGCGTTGGCCAAGGGGACGGTCTGCCAGCTTCAGGGCGTGAAGACAAAGGGTGTCCCTGTGGTCTCCAGTGCCTGTGGGGCCAGAGGCCTGGGCCGACACTGACCTCAGCCCTATTAGGTGACGGGCCCAGTGACCGCTGTGCATGCAGGTACCATGCTGCCAGGGATGTTTCCTTCCTACGCGACTTAGGTGCTGGGTAACCAGGGACAGCCCGGGGCACTGGGTGTTCGCCTCAGCCCTTTCACACGTTTCTGAAGCCCTGCAGACCAGCGACGCTTGGCCAACCTTGACGGCGTGATTTTGACATGGACATTGACGAGGCATCTCTTTTATGAAACAAGTAACTCGGGGACAGGTTGAACATCCAACTGTCGGTTATTCCCAGAGGAAGTGACTCTGTCCGACGAGACGGCTTGCTGAAACCAGGGTCCCGATGGAAGGGGGTGCCGGGGCCTCAGGGAAGGGATTGGGAGACAGACGCTTTGAGCACTGCCCTGGGAGTCCCTGCACAATGGTCACTCCAGGCCAGAGGCCAGGGAAAGGGAGGGGTTGACATGAGTTTCACCTTTTTCAAAACTTACCCTTGGGTGGCTGGGTCTGCTCTG
>NW_012152951.1:5130135-5131926 GCF_000956105.1 Propithecus coquereli
GTTAACCGAAATCCCTGGAAGGAAGGGACCCTGCCCTCTTCACTGCTGTGTCCCCAACACTTAATATAGTGCCTGCCCCATAGGAGGGCCCCAGACATGTCTGTCGAATAAATAAATGAAGTAGGAGCAGGGCGGTGTGGTGAACACACGTGTGTTTGCTGGGGGCTAGGATGTAGTATTTTTTTCTCCACTCCAAGGAGTCATTTATTCATTTAAAATGTCTTTAATATGTGAGGACAGTTGTCCCTCAGTATTCATAGTGAATTGGCTCCAGGACCACCCCCCACATCCCCAGGATGCCAAAATCCATGGACGCTCAAGTCCCTCATATGAACATAAAAATGGCGTAGTATTTGCAGACAGCCCACGTGCTTCCTTTAGATGCTCTAAATCATCTCTAGATTACCTATGATACCTTATACAGTGTAAATGCCACACAAATCATTGTTGTACTGTATTGGGTTTTTTATTGGTATTATTTTCCATTTGTTATATTGTTATCTTTTATTGTGTTGTGGTTTTTCTCCCCCCGAATATATTTGACCCACAGGCGGTTGAACCCGCTTCTGGTTGACCTTGGGGGTGTGGAAGCCGCAGGTGGGGAGGGCCAGCTTTATGTGTGTCTTAAGGGTCTCTTTGTTTTGGTTTTTACTTTGGGGGGACTTCAGATGCAGAGGCAGAGCTGCTGTGTTGGCTGGCCGAGGGGGCGTCGTTTGCCTGGATACAGTGGTGACCCTCTGGGGTTGGGGCTAAAGAAACACTCCTCAGTGTGCAGCTTCTCCTAGAACGGGGGACACTGTCCCCCTGGCTGCAGTGATCCCCGTGTCCTCATGTATGTGGGCCTGCACCTCTCCCCAAACAAATCCCTCTTTTCTATTCCAGTAATTGTGGCCTCTACAAGTGGGAGCGGGACGGGATGCTAAAGGTACGTCATTCGCATACGAATTTGTGACTAATTTTAGCGACCCATGCAAATGATGCTGAACCATTTCTTTTCTTAATATTTTCATTTTTCCAGGAAAAGACTGGTCCAAAGATAGGAGGAGAAACTTTGTTACCAAGAGGAGAAGAACATGCCAAATTTCTGAATAGCCTTAAATAACTCTAACGTCACACATTTCCCCACAACTTTCTCTTCTCCTTGTGGTACGGAAAAGCCAGGGACTGGCTCTGCATCGCCCGTGTTCCCCACCAACACCGCCAAAAACAAATGCTTGTTAAGCACGTAATCTGTGTCTTCTTACTTTGCTCCGTTGTGTGGATTTGACACCAAATTTAACATGGACATTTATGGAATGTGGATAAGCAAGATATTGCTGTCTTTCCTGTCCTCACTCTAGATGGCTTCATTACTGCATTCACACAATGTTTTGCCCAGAAACTGGAAGGTAAACCAAGAGGCGTGTTTCTGTGTCTCTTGGTTATAGAGTGCACCCTCCTTGATCCCAATGAATTTCTAGTGTTTATATGGACAGCAGGGTTTATATGGATAGAAACAGAGGCAAAAGCATTCATTTAGCTTAACTCTCACCCCAGGTAAGTTGCCTAACTTCTGGGCTTCAGTTTCCTTATCTGGGTGAAGAAAATTGGACTAAATGATCTTGAAACCTGTTTTTCCGCACTCATTTTCTACAAATAATGTAACTTTTTTCCATCTAAATAATTACGGTCATTGCCCTTAACGTAGTTTTGATAAACTGATTCCTTCTTTCTGTTCTGTTGTTACCTCTGTTTTGCTCTTAGAGAGTGATCGAGTCGCTGAACCACTTTGCACGGAGAACCCGGTTGATC
>NW_012152951.1:5131976-5133629 GCF_000956105.1 Propithecus coquereli
TTTGCAAGTGTAGATGAGATGGCTAGAAATGAAAGATCACATAGTATGTTTTCTTGGTACCTTAAATACTTATTTCTCAGCCTCCCAAGGAGCTGGGATTAGATAATATGGTTTTTTTTACAAAACAGTGAATGATCCTGAGAAACCGAAGCACAGTTTTCCCTGAATATACAATATGACGGTGTACTCTTGGGATATTCAGTGTGTGTTAAAACCATGCACAAATATCACAGCGTTTTGTAGATAGTAGTTAGGTCCTAGGGTTCTAATCAGGTTTCTTATCTACACGGATGTCCCATAGAACACACAGAAGCCATGTGGGACGAGAGGAAACCCTTTGTTGTGTGGGGGACTGTCCTGTGCATTGCAGAATGTGTAGCATCCCTGGTCCCTGCCAGCGGCGGAGGTGGCAATCATTGGGATAACAAAAGGAGTGTTCCCACAAATTTCCAAAATGTCCCCATTTGGTACCACAACTCCAGATGAGCTGCTCTTCTCTTCTGAACAGCAAATACCTAACAAGACAGTTGCATGTCGTATCTCTTCACTGGACTTGCAACTCAGAAGAGAGGCCACAGCCGACCCTGAGGGCTGGAGGCTCCTCGCCTCCTAAGGCACCTATGACACCCCTATGGCAACCCTATGGCACCCCTATGGCACTCCTATGGGCCCTCTTGCCGTGTGTAGCTGCGCTAAGCCCAGTGTGGCGCCCACTCCCTGCCGTCCCCCACACCCAGGAAGTTGTGCCGGGTGCTCGCTGGGGAGGCCCTGGGAACTCTCCGTACGTGGAGTCTGTGCTGGAGCCGTGGAAATAGCTGCCTCACGCACGCACTGGACGCAAGGACGCTGTTAATAATGTTAGTGGTGTTCATTTATGTTTAGTGTCCTAAAAATCACTTTAAAATGCCCCCTTTTCTGGCACATTTAGGGCTTGTTTCTATTTAACGTCATCTCTAGGTTTCCCGCTCTTCGAGGTGCTGCCCAGCGTCCTCGAGCGTTGAGCCTGTCTCTTCTGCTCCGTGTTGTTATTGTTGAACAGTCATTGGAGTAACTATCGAATGATTCTCCCCGAGCTGCCCGAGTGCACGTGGGATTGGCACCAGGCCTCCCGTATGCTTTGTCGTTCCAGGCCGAGGCTGAGCTGCAGGAACGCTATTTTGAGCCCCTGGTGAAAAAAGAACAAATGGAAGAAAAGATGAGAAACACCAGAGAAGTGAAGTGTCGGGTCGTGACGTGCAGGACGGTGCGTGAAGGCGGCGGCTCGAGCCCGGGGCCCTGCTCGGTACCGCGGGGTCTCAGCAGCATGGCAAGGGCCTGTGGGGTGTGGGGCCCCATCTGGTGGCATGTCAGTTGATCGGGCTGCAAAGCCAACGCCGTGGGGTGGCCAAGGACCTGGCTTTCTGCCTGACCCAGCGCCGAGCTAATCATTTTCTTCTGCCCTAAATATTGTCTTCACGTCACAGAAGGTTCTTGAATACTCGTGCCTGACCAGAAATTGGGGTGAGCATGAGCAAAGCAGTATCTGTGTAAGGGAATGTCAGGGTCACTGCAGCTAGAAGAAAAGGTGGTCGGTCCCCTGGCAGCGACCTGGGTGGTGACAGGAGAGGCACAGAACACATTGCCCTGAGGGCAGTGACCAGTGTGTCCTTAAAC
>NW_012152951.1:5133679-5147488 GCF_000956105.1 Propithecus coquereli
GCCCTTGGTACCTGCTGGGGGTAGCCTTTGTCCTTGTCACTAAGAGATGCCCCTGGAGGGTGTTCCCTTCCCCATCTGTCCAGGCAAACAAGCCAGGAGAACCGAAAGAGCTGATTCTCTAACAAGGTAACCCAAAGTGGGGCCCCACATCCAAGTTCACGTGCAGCCAGGAGGTACCAGGTGATTTTGTTGAGAGCTATTTCAACCTTCGAGTTTGGAGAAAGACCGAAAAAGAAATAAACACACGCACACACGCTGGCCTGCTGGTCTGATGCCCACTATATGCTCCTAAGGAGCTTCGCTGCGGCGACACTTGAGGACTCGAGGGCACTTAGTGGCAAAGTCAAATGCCACCCCGTGGGAGGCGGTAGCTCAAAGACAGGGCCTCTCTCTGCCCCATCCCTACCCTGACCTATCCTCCACCGAGGCCCTGGTGCAAACCACACCAAATCTTTCAGGGCGCCCGACACTATCGAGCGAGTTGGAGCCTCAGACCGGCTGGGGATGCCGGTATTGGGGTCTGGAGACAAGGCAGGGTGACAAACACCAGCACTCTCTGAGCACAACTTTTCTGGTTTGCTTCCACCAGCCAGGGTGACGCCGATCACAGCGAATGGGTCAATGACAGCCTTGATTTTCCAGGACGAAGCAGTACCTGGAGCTGTGATACTGACGTGAATTACTTAAGAAAGAAAGAGACAGAAAATCTTCCAAGAAAGTTCTGTGTAAAGGCAGGACCCGAGTCTCTGAAGGAAGCAAGCCAGGTACCTCGGGAGCGAGAGCAGGGGACCCCGCCTAAACTGGGGCTATAGGTCTGGTCTTCTGAAAAAGCAAAAGTCCAGGAAGAGAAGACCAGCGGTGGAGAGGCACATCTAAAGGAAAGGAAATCATCTGTCTCGTGCATCTGGCTTTGGCCCAAATTGGGAAGATCCTAAATTCAAGGTCATTTGTTCTGACCAGAGGAAACTTCAGAGGGAAATGGCTTCTTGCCCTATGACCTAGTTAGACTGCGATTAGCATTGTTTTGAAAAATAGCCCGACTGGGGGTACAGCGCTCAGAAATCACTCTCCACCTACGTGTAACCAAGGCCTTAAGCATCCAATAACTCTGTCCTGAAAACAGCAACCCTTGGCACCCTGGTGCAGGAACACGATCCTTCATCCCTGCAGTTCCCTGCCACCCGAGGTAGGATTCAGGACAAGTGTCAGGGCCGGCTCCTGCTAGCTGCGCCGGCTTTCCTGCTGGACAAGGCCCCAAGAAATGCTAGTTGCTTTCTCACTGAGGAGCTCGGCCTTTTTGGTTTGGTTTTGTTTTCATGGAAGCAAAATAAGGAAACGGCAACTCCAAGATCTCACGGTATCCTAACAGCATGAGTTGTCAATTCTGGTGAAATTATCGTAATTTTAAAAGGGGGAAAGCACCTAAAATTTTTGCAGCTTGCGCTTTTTGGCAGGGCTGCCTACAAGCAGGGGAGTGACCGATGGCTGGGCCAGAAAAGCAGCTTTAACAGTCTGGCTGGGAACAGCGCTGATGTCTGAGGCTCTGGACATTCTGGAAATAGCCAGGAGGGCAGAGGAAAAGAGATCAGCTGTCGCCTGGCTTGAAGGGGGTGGGGAGAGAACATACCTGCCCGAGGAAAGAGATGAGAAGGGAGCTCACGTAGCATTGGTCGCTGCAAAGTGTCAGGACGCCAATTACCACCTTTGATTCTCAGTATAAGCGCAAGGGATGTTAGCACTCTGGGAAGCCGAGGCGGGAGGATCCCTTGAGGTCAGGAGTTCGAGACCAGCCTGAGCAAGAGCAAGACCCCGTCTCTCGTGAAAATAGAAAAATGAGCCAGGTGTGGTGGTAGTCGCCTGTAGTTCCAGCTGTTCGTTGGGAGGCTGAGGCGGGAGGATGGCTTGAGCCCAGGAGGTTGAGGGTGCAGTGAGCTGTGATGATGCCACTACACTCCAGCCCTGGGACAGAGCAAGACCCTGTCTCAGAAAAAAAAAAAATTAGGAAGCGTTGGAGAACACACACCTCCACCCCAGGGGGCACATTCCCTGGCAGACCAGTTTCAGGAAACAAGACCCAGAAGTCAAGGAGTTAGAAGTTCATCCCTTAAGACCCTCTGTGGCCTCTACACCTACGAGACTTCGTGCCCCCTGATCTGAAGTTCTGCGACCTTGGGAATGAGTTGATAGAGGAGAGAAAAGGTCCGAGAAGCCTGAGTGTGCACAGGTGCAGAGATCAGGGACAAGGAGAGAAACGAGCGGAGGAGATGGGGAAGGAGCTGCGGCGGGTCAGGAGAAGGTTCTCTCGGAGACCCAGGCAGGAAGGTGCTTAGAGAAGGAAGGCGTCGGCCACTGGGTCAGGAGCCGCTGGGACGCCTAGAAGGTGAGTTCACGGCGGAAACCCCGCATACGTCTGGGGACCACGGGCTCTCATTCTCAGGGGCCCCTCCACAGGTGTGGAAAGCCCTTAACTTGGGGGCATCCAGCAGTGGCTTTGGTGGGGTCTACCCCGAGAATGTGTCAGAGGCAAGTGGGAGTATCCGTCAGGAACCAGGGGTCGCCCTCCCATCAGTCATCACTTCTGCGTCTGAAATACGACCCGCCTTTACCGCTTCTTCCCTGAATGCGTTTGCTCCGATTGAGGCCGTCATTTCAAACTCTCCCATGAAGGTTTCCTGCGTTGAGTCTCATTGTCCTTCTCGTCACCCTGCCAACTGCTCTCGGGTTCGTCTTTCCATAACGCAGATTTGATCATGTTACACCACCACCCGGATCCCTCCAGCGGTGCACAGCGCACGGCCACCCCCTCTTCGCCAGCAGAGCTGAGATTTCGTCCAGTTCTCCACCAGCCGTGTGCTTCAGGGACATCTCCAGACAGGTCTTGATTAGTCAGGCCAGTCAAGTGACTCCTCGCTAATCACTGATGAGGGAGGGGCATATGAACTTGAGGTGTGGAGGACGCCTGAGAAAGTAGGGGAGATTCCAGGAAAGGACTCTTAGTTTTTAACACATTGACTGCAACACTAGAAAAACTTTTTTGCCATGGCACAACAGTGTTTTATTATGAAAATAGAATAAAAACTTCGAAAACAAAACAATCCCTTCTAATTTAATGAAAAAATTATTTTTCATTGTTTTTTGGGCGTGAGTTATGTACAACTTGAAAAATAGCTCACACTGCTCCCAAGGTAAAGAGACGTGTGAGTTATATATGCTTCACGAGGACCCAGGCTCAAAAGTAGTGTGACTTAAAAACAACTGACATGGCAGTTAATGTGTTAGAGACAATGAAAGGATTCCTAGCACTTAAAATGAGACACGAAGAAGAGATGTAATTCCTTTCTGCCTCTGGATGATGATGTGTGAGGATGCAATGCCTGGGGCCACTGCTGCCATTTTGTGATCATGAGAAGAACTGTCAATATACTGAGGATGGAATAGGGAACAGGCGAAAGGAATCTGGGTCTTCGATGACCACTGAGCATATTGAGCCCTTAGTCTGGTCTTCCAGTTGTATAATATTTTCTTTATTGATTAAATATTTTCTTTATTGATTAAACCTACAGAATCAACTTTTTCTGTTACTTGCCACTGAAAGCATCCTGAATTACCATTGAACGTTGAGTAACTCCCATATACCTTTCTAATTCTCCAACGTTATTCTCAAGCACCTCTTCTCTTCAGTGCCTCTCTTGCCTCTCCCCTCCAGGCAGATGTGATCTTCTCCCCTTTGTTCTCCACCCCTTTTCCCCCTCCTGCCCTTGCTGTTCCCTGTACCCTACTTCACTTCTAGATCGAGACTCATTTCACCCACATAGATTTTTACCTGTCCCCAGCCCCTTCTCCAGTAGACTTGGAGCTTCTTGAGAGCAAAGACGTGTCCTATTCAGTTCTGTTTCTCCCAGGGGTCACCTCACTGCCCGGCACACCGTGGTCACTCAGTAAATATTTACTGAAGGACACTGATGTGGGCAGCCTGGCCGACGGCTGGCAGAAGCGGGAACAGATCTGAGGGAGCGGGGGCGGATGCCAGGGCGCGGCGGGTGGTGTCAGAGGTGCGTGCGCACATGCGTGACTGCTGTCCACACCTCTCCTCTGGGGACGGCGTGAAAGGGAGTCTGTGTGGACGGCGCGAGTACCAGCAAGCGGGTGACTGGGGGCTTGTGTGAGGGAAGTCTCCCGTGCAAGGAGGGATGAAAGGGACTTTGTTCGAGCCACTGGGCTGTGAGACCGTGGGGACTGACATTCGAGGACTGAGTCAGAAGCGGGAAGGAACATATGCAAATTTCTCTCATTACTCAAAATGTTGGTCCGCCCAAGAGCTTTTCCTAAAGCTGCCTCTGCCATTGACGAAGTCCTGGCTTCCAACCCTCTCCTTATCTTCCTTCCCGCTCAGCCTGCCCACGTTTTCCACATCCCTTTGTGGTCACCTGAGTTTCATGAGGCAGATTGTCACAAGAATAAGCAGATCATCCCCTGTTACGTATGTATTGCACCCAGGTGTTTTTGAAAACATGTGTTTTATACATCCGCTGTTGTGACGTTACGGGAAGGCGTGGGAGTCCCTGAGCGCTTGCAGACCAATGATGGGGGAAGACGCAACCGTGGTTTTGTGTTTGTCGTTTTGGAGGAAGATGCCCAACCCCGTTAGGGCAACGAGGGACCAACACACAATTACGGGTGGTCTGGAGCAGAGCACCCCTAATCTTGTTCCAGCAACATCCCCAGGCATAGTTGTGGCTGATCTGGGGGTGGTTTTCTTTACAGACCTATTTTTAAGATCTTCTTTACCAGGTGATGTCTGAATGGCATCTCAGCAAATTATGAGAACAGAAAAGAAAAATACCCAATACTTTTATTTGCTCTGCAAAACCACCTTCTGAAGCCCCATTTTGTAAATGAAGAAATAGGATCTGGAGTTGTTCAGTGACTTGCATAGAAAGTCGATAACAGAGCTGGGGTTTCACCCGAAGCTTGGCTGAGGAAACCCATCCAAGGGAGTCCCCGAGGAGAGATGGAGACGGTTTTTTGTTTGGGGATTTGTTTTTTCAGTTCTGTCGTTGGTCTGGGAAACAACTGCAGACCAGGAAATGCAAGTTTCAGACCAGGAGGAGATTCTCCGAGGCACCTGGTGGAGAGCAGGCTGTATTTCCTGCGGGATTAGCTGCAGCCCCTGTGACCAGACACCCGGGCCCAAGTCCCAAAGCCCCCGGACCATTGCTGAGCTGTGTTCAGGAAGAACCGAGAAACGAAGCCCCGGGAAAGGCATTTCACCAGATCTCAGCAGACTCAGAAATCTGGCTTCTCAGGGAGTGGGAGGGGATTTGTCCTGGGCTCGTGTTCATTTTGCCAGAGACTAATCTAAGAGGGGCTCTGAGGTGCTCACACAAAGCACAAAAGAAATAGCAGAGACCCCCTTCTGTGAGTTTTGGGACTGATAGTTTGGGAAAACCGGAGGACACCTTTGCTCCTTGTACGCACTTGGAGCGTTCCCTCCCTTTTTTCTTTTTTCCTATGTTCTTTTCTTTTTAAATTGCGGTAAAATACACATGACGTGAAATGTATCATCTTAACCATCTTAAGTGGGCAGTCCAGGGGCGTTACGTACATTCACATTGTCGTGCGTCCGTCACCACCACCCGCCCCCAGAACTCTCCCATCTTGCAGAACTGAACTTCTGGGCCCAGTAAACAAGAGCTCCCCATTTCCCCTCCCCCCATTTCCCCTCCCTCCCATCCTCCAGCACCCCCCCACCTTCTGTCTTTATGAACTTGACTGCTCTAGAGACCTCATCTAAGTGGAATCATATCGTAGTTGTCCCTTTGTGCCCGGCTTACTTCACTTAGCATTATGTCCACAAAGTCCATCCACGTTGCAGGAGGTGTCAGAATTTCCTTCCCTTTTGAGGCTGAATAATATTGCATGTATCGACCGCGGATTCTTATCCGTCCATCGATTGATGGATATCTGGGTTGCTTCCACCTTTTGGCTATTGCGAACAGTGCTACTAGGGACATGGATGTGCAAATATCTCTCTGACACTGCTTTCAATGGTTTTAGGTAGCTACGGAGCAATGAAATTGCTGGGACGGATCAGTGTATTTTTAGAGAGATGTTGCGCAATATCCAGACTATAGTGGCCACTGTTACTTTGATCTTTACTCTGCCTTGTACGTGCATCACCTAATACACACACACCTTCCCCCCCTACCCTGTCTCCCAACACACACACACACTCAATTGGGACTGTTAGCTACTGCTGGCATTATTTAAGGGAGAAGCTGGTAATACTAAAAAAACAAAAAAAATCACATCAGAGCAGAGCGTCTGAGCCGATGAGCCTGCTCCCTGGGAATCTGGAGTTTAAACTAAGAAAGTTCCACAGTCTGATCCCTCCCTTGGAAAGGGGAGAGACGGACTCCAGGATTGTTGAGGGAAGCCTGTTTCACCACCAGCTGGAGTCAGGAGAGCTGGTCTGTGGGTGCGAGAAAGAGGCAGCTGCACAGAGAGGAGTGGATTCCAGAGCTGGAGGGGCGTCCCGGGTCCGTGTTGTGTCCGTGCCCCCAGCGGGGCGACCCGACTCTTCCTTCGATGTCACAAGCGGTCCAGTCTCCACACCGTAAGGGTCTCGTTTTGCTCCAGATGCCTCCTACAGCCAAAGCCCCCGGCCGTTACCTCTCAGCTCTGTTAATAAGGCAGCATATGATGCCCGACTTAACACAGACTTTGACTTAAAACCATGTTGCTGGCCCAGTGCGGTGGCTCACGCCTATAATCCTGGCTCTCTGGGAGGCCGAGGCGGGCGGATTGTTTGAGCTCAGGAGTTCAAAACCAGCCTGAGCAAGAGCGAGACCCCGTCTCTACTAAAAATAGAAAGAAATTAATCGGACAACTAAAAATATATAGAAAAAATTAGCTGGGCATGGTGGTGCATGCCTGTAGTCCCAGCTACTTGGGAGGCTGAGGCAGGAGGATCGCTTGAGCCCAGGAGTCTGAGGTTGCTGTGAGCTAGGCTGACGCCACGGCACTCACTCTAGCCCAGACAACACGGTGAGACTCTGTCTCAAAAAAAAAAAAAAAAAAAAAAAAAAAAAACCATGTTGCTACAATAGTATCTGTTATTTTCATTAGGATCACAAAAAAGAAAAAAACCCCAAAGCCCTCCAACATCTTTGCTTAACCTAATGAAATACATTGTGTTTTTATGACCAAGGGTCCTTTACATGAACTTCCTAAAAATTAATTTTTAATTACACTAATATATGAATACATTCTCTTTATAGGAGTTAGACGATCCTGGACATTTGAAGGTCAAGTATTGTTGGGGGCTTTGAATTCTTCTTTCCTGGTCAACAATCAGCAAATGGATGACACATGTATCAGCCCAGAGGCAACTTTGAGTTCAGCTTGTCACGGTTTGGGGTGAGCTCCTTGCGGTCAGAAAGAGTGTCGTAGTCATCAGTATGTGGGTCACACACAGCATGTGTCTGGCACAGGAAAAGGGCCAAGGGGTGCCGGTGAATGAATGAATGAAATCGGATTGGGCTACGTAACCCGTAAGACCTAGCTCTTGTGTTCTGTGTATTCTATGATCCTACAACCTATTGATTCGCTAAAGATTGTTTATCGGCAAAATGCTGAACACAAGTTTCTGCACATACAGCAGAATATCTTTTATAACACAGTTTCCATCAATAGGACCAATATATGCATTAAAGATTGCTCTTAATGTCTACAGCTGTTACATCTCAAGAAACATAAACTGAATTCTACTATTGATGAAATTTTGGAAAAATGGAATTAATTTTTTAATTTCATAATCTTAAACATTATGCAAAATAAAGCGATCAGCTAAAAATCTATGGACTCTTTTAATGCATCATTCCAGTGACAAAGTGGCAAGGATTTCTGGAGCCTGACTGCTGGTGTTCAAAGCCGGGTTCCACCACTTCCTAGCTGTGTGACCTCAGGCAAGTTACTTAACCTCTCTGTGCCTGAATTGTGCTATTTGTATAATGGAGATCATGATTGTATCAGCCCTATAGAGTCATTATGAGGATTAAAAGCATCAATACAAGTGTATAAGTTAAGCGTTTGCCATAGCACTTGGCCCACGATAAGGCCTAAGCCAAGTGTTATCTGCTGCTGCTATTATTAGTTAAGAAAGAAATTCATATAATTCTAAAATAACTGGCTGCCAAGAAGCTCCCATGCATGGTGCTGACTGGCCACATTGGAACGTTGGTGGCTCTGATGTCTCCAGCAAATGCCTGGAGGGCGCAGAACACAGTCCACAAGGGAAGGTTGGAGAATGGCCCAGGAGAGGACACAAGAGTCAGCAGTTAGGTTGCTAAATTGCCCACCTTCTCCCCAACAGCAGTGATTCGGCCCCTGTGTGAACCTCCCTGTGATTAAGCAAACAGCTGGAGCTCATTCAGGATCACGCAACCCCCATCTGTTCCCTGTCCTCCCTGCCAGCCCTCTCTCTTGCTGCCCCGGGACTGCACTCCCCAGGAAAGAGTTCGTACGTAAGCTCTTGTCCCCAGCTCTGCTTTCGAAGACAAGCCTCATTACTTCCATTTTTCAAATAAGCACTCTGAGCCCGGAAAGGTTAAGCGATTTACCCAAGGGTGCACAGCTGGTTCGTATCAGAGCATGGAATTAAGTGCACGTGTGTCTGACCTCAAGCCCGTCCTCTTTTCCATTTACTGTTCTCTTCATCCCATTATGAAAGGATGCTGAACACCACAAAGCATAGTAAAATATACTCTGCTGAAGACACTGTTAACCACGTTTATCCTAATAAAAGCTATGTGTTCTTTGAGGCTTTTTGTTCTGGAAATGAGGCATAAAAATGAGTGACTCAGGGAGACAAAAGTTAAGCTCTTTTATTTATGTCCTGCTGCCTGCAATTTCTTGAACTCCCTTTTTCCGTGAGAGATGTCCCCAAACTCCATCCTTGCTATAATTGTTGTAAGTTATCTCAGGCCGAGGGCAACCTCATAAGAGGTGTACGTTATACTAAGGAATAGCAACGTTGCCAAGAAAGAACGGGATCGGGGTGTTGAGGAAATGAAGGCGTATTAATAAAACTGTAGTCGTGTTGGGCAAGAGTTACCAGACACGGCAGAGGCAAGGCTGGAGCTCACGGAGCTTCACCAGCTGAAAGTTCCAGGGTGTGTATTGTGAACTGTGCTCCCCCAAATCGTAAAGCCCCAGCTCCTCAGAATGTGACTGTATGTGAAGACAGGTCCTTTAAAGAGATCACCAAGATAAAGTAAGGTCGCTGGGGCAAGCCCTAATCCAACACAACTGGTGTCCTCGCAAGAAGAGGAAATCTGGACGCAGACGCAGAGGGAAGACGCCGTCACCGTCTGCAAGCCACGGAGGGAGTCAAGCAGGGCTCCAGTCCTGCCGGCACCTTGATCTTGAACTTCCCGCTTCCAGAACTGTGCACAAATACCTGTTGTGCAAGCCACTCAGTCTGCAGTGTTTTGTTCTGACACCCCGAGCGAACGGACACAGTGTGAATCATGAACCAGGCTAGCGGGCTTCATGCTTTTTGACTACACCCAACAGCAACAAATTTCATTTCACGCCATGACCCAAAATTTTTAAAACACATTTAAAACTGAAACACCACTTTCTCTCACTATGGGTGGGGCTCTCTGATCTTTTCCATTTTTTCCTTTTTATTCTTTTATTTAAAAATTGAGGTTGTGACCAGCTCAGTTGCTATCAATGATGGGTCTCCACTTGGGTGGGTCCCAAAGGTTGACGCAACCCCGGGTGATAACTGTGTCGCGCAGGAGACAGGGTGTCTGAGAAAGGACCGAGGGTGTGGGTGTTTGCTCAGACTCCCTGGCCCCCACGAGGTGACCCCTATCACCGTCCTCTCTTCCCTCCAACAAGCTCGGAATGGGTTTTACGCTCTCCACGCAGCTGAACCATGAGATCCCTTTGCAAATCGTCCCTCTCACTCACTCACGAGGGTCATCTGCTCTTCCCAGACCGGGTGGCACTGTTGTCTCAGCATGTCGTCTGCAAGGCATTCCCCCTGCCAGCCAGCAAAGATGCCTTCTCGCTTTACTGGAGCGGCCCGTATAGACGCGGAAAGCAGCTTTTTAACGGTTCATCACTGCCCGCCCCATGAGACCAAGTCATTTTTTAGGTTTGTCTCACCCTCTAGGCTCCAACGGAACTTTCCCCCAAACAGGTCCAGTCACTGAGTCATTATGAAGTCATAGTCAACTTTCAATCGTCCTGAAAAGTCCGAGCTAAGAAGTTTACATTTGTCAAAAAATATTGAACTCAACACCACCTCACACTCATTAGGATGACTGCTATCAAGAAAACAAAAAAACAAAACAAAAAAAACAGTGTTAGGAAGGATGAGGAGCAGCTGGGACCCTGTGTGCTGCTGGTAAGAATGTGAACTGGAGCCGCCATGATGGAAAACAGCAGCAGGGGTCAATGAAACATCAAAAATCGAACTGCCACGTGATCCAGCGATTCCACTTCAGGGCATACCACCTAAAGAACTGAAAGCAGAGTCTCCGAGAGATGTTCGTACAGCCGTGTTCAGAGCAGCATCATTCACAACAGCCAAAAGACGGAAGCAGCCCAAACGTCCAGCGATGGATGAATGGATAACGAAATGTGATCTACCCATGCAACGGAACATTATTGAGCCTCAAAAAGGAAGGAAATTCTGACCCCGGCTACAACATGAGGAACCTTGAGGACATGATGCTAAGTAAGCCAGACATCAAAAGACAATTACTGTGCGATACTACTTATACGAGGTACCCTCAGCTGTCCGATCCATAGGGACAGAAAGTAGAATGATAGTTGCTAGAGGCTGGGTGAGGGGATGGGGAGTTCCTGTTTGATGGGTGCAGAGCTTCCGTTTAGCAAAATGCAAGAGTTCTGGAGATGCATGGTGGTGTCGGCCGCCCAACAGTGTGAAAGTCCTTAATGCCGCAGAATGGTACACCTAAGAATGGTTAAGATGGCAGATTTTATGTTGTGTATATTCAGGCCCAATACTAAAGAAAGAACAGGGAATGAAAACAAGGGTGAAGGTCAGGGGAGGGTAGCTCCAAGCACACCCAAGGAGCAAGGGCCTCTGGTTTTCCTAAACTGTTAGTCCCAGAATTCAAGCGAGGGGATCCCTGCTGCTTGTTTTGTTTTGTGCTTTGTGTGAGCACCTCATAGAGGAGTCTCTGGTGAAATGACCCCGCGCTCGGAACAAGTGCCCTCCCACCCTCCAGAGAAGCCAGACTTCTCAGTCTGCCGAGATCCCAGATCCGGTGGAATTCCTTTCCCAGCGCGGGGTCCGTACAGACGACGCATGCTCGTGTCTGGTCCCAGTGCAAGGAGTAGACGCTTCAGCATTTGCTACATGAATTAATGGACAAAAGGGACAAGTGAGATGACAGGTGACTGTTTCCTGACGGCTTCCACTCACAGGTGCACACGGGAAACGACAAACCGTGCTCCGCTTTTCCTACTGAACTTGACCTTTTCAAATTTACATGTAAGCGTGCGTGAAACAGTTTGAAAAGTTTATTCCACAATAAAACTGTGCTTCCCATGTGCCGTTTACGCGAACATTCCGTATTAATACATTTTATTTCCAATCATTCCAGAATCCGATTTCCTTAGGTCCTGGCAGTGATTCGCTTGCCCTCTGTGGTTTCCAGCGGGAACTGAACTCAGACTGGCTGTCCTTGCAAAGAAAACAGCAAACACGGGCAGAAAAAGAACTCCTAGTTATTGATATTTCTTTCTTACTAGAGCCCTAACTAGAATTTTTAAAAATGGCTATATCTCCTTGCTGCCCTCAGGTGGTCTAGAAAGATGGTGCTATCTTGAAATAAATCCCTGTGGTTCACCCCACTCCAAATCCAGGGAAAAGTACCTAGGGCTGCCCTACCCAGTAAGACACATCAGATGAAGTCACCCTTGTCTTCATTCTTTAGGGACAGGGGAAAGGATTGGAAAGACCCAGTCTGCTTGTTCAAGGGGGGCGGGGGTGGATTGAAGAACTCCTAGGAGGCAGCCTTTGTCAGAGCACAAATACTCACTCTCAGTTGGAAGCCACAATGTCCTTATGCCCTTCATTAAATGTGAATGCATTATACATTGCCCTAGATTTGAAAAGGTAGTGGGTTCGCCAGGAGAGGGACATAAAACTCAACACACCCTGGGTTTCAGAGCATTCATTTCTACTGCAGTAAAGAGCTAACTGAATGAAAGAAACGGACTGAACACACTTAAATGATACACCAATTGTCTTTATTAGTTGTAACCCTAAATTAGTTTCTGTTAAAACAGTAATATTTCATTTTTACTGTTTTATTTCCATTAAAGTAACACCATTGCACTGCAAAATTAACTATATGCAGTTAAGTACCTGATATATGTTTTCTTATTTTGTTAACAAGCTATAGAAAAGACTACCCGATAGAAAAGATTACATCATCTCGTTAAGAAATATTTTCCTGAGACACATTGTTTCATTTTGGTTTCCTTTAAAAGAGTTGTAGCAAAGGACTGTTTCAAAGGTTGGTTCTTTCTCCTTTCACCAGTCGAGCTCGAAGCATCCAAAAGTCCTGGAAATAAAGCCAAACAGAATGAGTTTATGGAACACTTCAATTCGCCTTCAATTTCACCAGGAGACAAAGTAGATTTCTAGACTCTACAAAAGGTTATATAGGGGAAAAAAATGCCCATAACAGTTATATATTGATTAGTAAATAAAACATATGCTGAGACTCCAATTAATCTACTTACCGACCTGTAATATGGTGGTGACTAAACTAAATCCATGGGTCCCCAGGCTGTCAGCCCCGATTCATTGCGTGCACTTGTCGATGACAGATGGTGTAACTGGGTGGTGTGACGTCTGGTCACGTACGCACAGCTCACTACCATTTTCCTGCTGGCCTTTATGATACTTGACTGAACCATTTTGAATGGTCTACCTCTGATTAGAGCGTAATTGTGAAAACGGTGTCTTGGGTTACTTATGATTATCTGATACAAATATTAAAAATGGGATCAGCTTCTTGGTTCAGAGGCTAACATGTGCATATTCTATGAAGTAAATATGCTAATTTATTTGCCTTGATTGATAATTTGTCAATGGGTGATCAAGAGCATTGAATATCCACTGGTTAAAAACAAATAATTTACAACCACTGTGCATTAACCAGGAAAGCATATGACATATTATCTCGTACCCCTTATCAGTTTGTATTCGTGATCTTTATCTCTGCTACATGCAAAGGAGGCCTCTTATAATACTCCAACTACAAATTTACTAAAACAAAAGCTCGTTCAAGAATTGCTCTCTGAGTATCTTGTTGGACTTCCTAATGCATAAATTACTCTATGCTATGCTAATAAAGGCAGTCTACAACTGAGATCCTAAACCTTTAACTTTCCTTGTATGCCTTCAGAAGGCAGTGCTTTCTCTTTCATTTTCTCTTGTCTAAATCTGCATTTTTTTTCCTTGACTGTCCTGTGCGGGCTGGGACTGACTGTATAGGCTATCCCAAAGCCATAAAGAAGCAGCATGAAGTTCTAAAGTCCCCATGAGGGAGTGCAAATGGTAAACCCGTCGTCATTCTTGCTGGGGGCTCAGCAATGTTTCTAGAATAAACTCTAAAGCCAAGCACTATATACTTTCAAATGAAATTAGGTATAAGAATTATGAAGCGTCTGCAGAAAAAAGCTGAGATTTTTACCGCGTTGTTTTATGCAAACATACCTTCATGCTGACGCTGTTATCGAGCCCATAGGCTC
>NW_012152951.1:5155713-5157448 GCF_000956105.1 Propithecus coquereli
CATCCCTGAACTTTCCCTGATCTTAACTGCAAATCTTGGGACAATGTTTTGCTAAGAAAGGAAATGCCACCTGCTTTGTAAGCTCTTGCTGTATACCGATGTGAAATAACAACAGAGAAAGAGATTCTGCCCAACACGCAGCTGCCACGCACACCTACCTCCCACTGCGGGTAATCGTGGGGCTGCAGGGGCCCTTTGTGGGTGCCCGGGAGCACGGACAGACAACCGTTGTTGCGGTCAACGTGCTCCATCGCCGTCCAGGCGCAAACGATGCGATCGCTGGGCCTGAAGGGGAAATAGTGCAGGTCCTGGTGGAAGGGATGACGGGTTGTCTTCTTGCCTGAAACGGAACCCACTGTTAGAAGATGCTCGGGCCTCAGAATTCTTACCCTTTGCCTGAAAAACCAGAACAACGGCTAGCCCTGCAGAAACCCAACAAACGAAGCCACAGCCTCAAGAGATAAGCACCAAATTGCAACATCAAATCAACACGGTGGCTCCAAATCCTATCCTGCTGCGTTGCTGGTAGCTGAGCACTCACACCATGTTCGCACATATGCCAGTCATCTCTATTATGCTTTATTCCTTTGTAGCTCTGGATTTGGCCCAGAGCCTAGCATGCAATAAGCATTCTAAAAACAGCTGGATTAATTAAATTGAACAGAGTGGTATAGAGTCAAGTTTGAGCTCCCCTTCCAAGTGGTTGATGTCAAAAAAAAAGTGCTCTAAGAGCTTTTCCCCCACACAACTGTAGACATTCTGGGCACCGTGTCTGGTCAAAGTCACCACGACCACATTGACATCTGCCCCTGGGTGAGCTCTCTGAGCTTGGTCCCCACCACCTGATCTGTCCAGGCGAAACATCCAGGGAGGAAGAGACGTGGTGCTAAGCTCAGTCCTGTCACATAAACTCCTCCCACCATCAACAGGAAGAAAAAGGGAAAAAGGATAAAGGACTCTGTCATGGCTGGTGTCTACCGCAGGTGTACAAGGATTTCTCAGTGTAGTCCAAGCCACCTGCACTAGACTCTTTCAGGGTGTTTTTAAAATGTGAAGACCTGGGTTCTGTTTCTGACAGTTTCTCTGAGAGTGAGGTCTTACAATCTACATTTTAGCCAGCACGAGACATTTTAAAAACAACCATAGTGTGTGATTCACAATAATAATTCTAATTTTGTTAGTATTCATAGTAATAATAATGCCTTCCGACCAGAATGCAAAATCCACACTATCACAGCTAAGAATTGTCAATCAAGTTTAGACATAGTGAATAGCAGAAGCCTATGATACAGGAATAGTCATGTTTGTTAAACTGAATTTTTGGGGGGAGCCAGTCATCTGAAAATTCAGGAATAACATCTGAAATCACTATAGTGCTTCTATGTTGTTGTAAAGTAAGCTATTTTAAGACTTACATAAAAGTACATAGACTCACTCATCCAAAGTTTGGCAGTTATACACACAACTATCGTTAGAACATCGACCTTACGTATTTTAATGAAACAATTTTTTCCTTTACCAAAATCGGGAGGTTTGTTTATTATCATTGCATGCATGGCCAGAATATTGGGTCCAGTGAAGCACTCCACATATTTCAGAATCTAAGAAAAAGGAAAGCAAAAACAAAACAAACTTCATGGGAAATCAGAAATATCAAGCAAGTGACAAAAGATCCAACTTCCCATACAAGAACCAAGATGGCAATAGTTTAAAAAACCAATTGGTATTTCACAAC
>NW_012152951.1:5159723-5161308 GCF_000956105.1 Propithecus coquereli
AAAAAGGATAAAGGACTCTGTCATGGCTGGTGTCTACCGCAGGTGTACAAGGATTTCTCAGTGTAGTCCAAGCCACCTGCACTAGACTCTTTCAGCGTGTTTTTAAAATGCGAAGACCTGGGTTCTGTTTCTGACAGTTTCTCTGAGAGTGAGGTCTTACATTCTACATTTTAGCCAGCACGAGACATTTTAAGAACAGCCATAGTGTGTGATTCACAATAATAATTCTAATTTTGTTAGTATTCATAGTAATAATAATGCCTTCCAACCAGAATGCAAAATCCACACTATCACAGCTAAGAATTGTCAATCAAGTTTAGACACAGTGAATAGCAGAAGCCTATGATACAGGAATAGTCATGTTTGTTAAACTGAATTTTTGGGGGGAGCCAGTCATCTGAAAATTCAGGAATAACATCTGAAATCACTATAGTGCTTCTATGTTGTTGTAAGGTAAGCTATTTTAAGACTTAAATAAAAGTACATAGACTCACTCATCCAAAGTTTGGCAGTTATACACACAACTATCGTTAGAACATCGACCTTACGTATTTTAATGAAACAATTTTTTCCTTTACCAAAATCGGGAGGTTTGTTTATTATCATTGCATGCATGGCCAGAATATTGGGTCCAGTGAAGCACTCCACATATTTCAGAATCTAAGAAAAAGGAAAGCAAAAACAAAACAAACTTCATGGGAAATCAGAAATATCAAGCAAGTGACAAAAGATCCAACTTCCCATACAAGAACCAAGATGGCAATAGTTTAAAAAACCAATTGGTATTTCACAACACTCCAAACAAAGCATTGGGAAATCATTCTAAATCTACAACCCTCTGAATTAAATGAGTTTTTTTGTTTGTTTGTTTGTTTTTTTTTTAGCCAGCTGGGAATGAAACAATGTTTTTTTCTACAAGAAAGACAGGAGTTTTGGCTGGGCAAAGTGGCTCATGCCTGTAATCCTAGCACTCTGGGAGGCCGAGGCAAGAGATTGCTTGAGATCAGGAGTTCAAGGTCAGCCTGAGCAAGAACAAGACCTCGTCTCTACTAAAAATAGAAAAAAAAAAAAAATTATCCGAGTGTGGTGGTGCGCCTGTAGTCCCAGCTACTCAGGAGGCTGAGGCAGGAGGATCCCTTCCTTAAGCCCAGGAGTTGGAGGTTGCAGTGAGCTATGACAATACCACTGCACTCTAGCCTGGGTGACAGAGCAAGACTCTGTCTCTACAAAAAAAAAAAAAAAAGAGATTCCACGAGGTATCAACTAGGAAGGACAGGAACAGCTCTTCTGCCAACCAAAGCCACAGAGGTTGCCCAGGGAGAAGGCAGTTTCCTCTTCCATTTTGGAGACTCCATCGAAGGGCCCAACACAATTGGCAGCTGCCAGATGAAAGCAGAACAGTGTCTCGGAGGACACCTGACCATCGGTGCAGCCATTCATGCAACGACTCGTTCCTGAGATCCACGACCCAGGCAGAGGGATGGGAAACAGGGCACAGAGCGAACAAGAAAAGCAGGTCCCTGTCCCTGTCTCCCTGGAGTTTTGTCCTGTGGGAAGAAAGATGTTAAACCACTCGTGACATGGG
>NW_012152951.1:5163600-5164561 GCF_000956105.1 Propithecus coquereli
CTGTCCAATTAATTTCTTTCTATTTTTGGTAGAGACGGGGTCTCGCTCTTGCTCAGGCTGGTCTCGAACTCCTGAGCTCAGAACGATCCGCCCGCGTTGGCCTCCCAGAGAGCTAGGATTACAGGCGTGAGCCACCGCGCCCGGCCTCCCTCATGGTTTCTTTTGTTGTCGTTGCTCTTACCATTTCTTTAGCTTAAATTGTTACTCTCGGAAATTCATTTCTGGTAAGCGCGCTGTCATTCCTTCAATGACGTCTTTAGGTAGTTTGGGGAGGACACTTCAGTCCAGGAGGAAGGCAGGGGGACCCCACCTGGGGAGGCCTGTGTGTCCAGCGCTGTCCCGAAGGGCTGGCGTCCTTGCCCCCTCCCTGGAAGGCCCCTGTCGCCTGCCCGCCTGTCTCGGTCCCTTCCAGGCGGCTCTGCGCCCCTGTTTACAGCGCGACTGTGCCTGGACATTTCTAGGTCTCCGGGCAGCTGCGGAGGTCACGCCCGGCCAAGGGGAGCAAATGACAAGGCCCTTGGTGACGACCTGCCACCCTCCCACTCCACAAATCGAGTGACAGAGGCCCTAAGAAAGCCCAGAACGGTGGAGACACCGAACTGGCCATCGAGGCCAGGACGGCCACGCACCCGCTGGCCGGGCAGGTGCCCTCCGGGGACGTGGGGGCCACCGGCGCCTGAGGATGCGGCCTCCTCCCCGCTCCCTCCTACCCCCGGGCTCCCGCAAGAGATGTCACCACCAAGGGGACCCTCCGCAGAGGAAGGGGCAGAGCGGGCGCGGTGGCAGCAGGGGTCGCCCTGGAGGCCACCCCCCCCTCCAGGCCCAGCCACCTCCAAGGCCGGGGCGGAGGCGGCGGCGGCGGCGGATCCAGCCCGAGGTCCGCACAGCCAAAGGATACGACGGCCTCGGCCGGGGGGCCACCGAGGTGTCCCAGCACGGTCCGCAAGCGGGTGGCAGCGCG
>NW_012152951.1:5164611-5166949 GCF_000956105.1 Propithecus coquereli
TATAGTTCAAAGTCCAAATTCGAGCTACTTACTGGAATTGCTGAGGTTGGAAATTGGCAGAGGAACTAGATCCTGAAGTGGGCTGAGCTACCTAGGATGTGAATTAAGGCAAATAAAGTAAAATGTAGGCGCCAACCTTTTCTAGAAACAACAGCCTGCCTGGATGGGTTCTTCGAATAAAGGAGTTTTCCTAAACAGACACGAGACAGTTCAGTTGGACGCTTAACCACTGACAGTTACATGCAGGCCGCTAAGGCCCTGTTCTAACCCTTCATTTCCTTTTCGTGATGGCCCGAGGAGGTGGCCGGAAGATCCAGAGCTTTCTTATCACCCTTGCTGTGCAGAGTGGGAAATCGAGGCTTGGAGCCCTCAGTAACTGGCCAAGGTCAGGGGACCTGACCCACACTCTACTTCATAGTTCCATCCCTGTATCCCACGGACTGTCCCTTCCACTAAACTGCTGAAGGAATAAAAATTCAAAGGTTCAACTCTAGAAGTAAGGAGAACACCTGCTAGTCACAAAAGGTATTTAACTTAGCGGGACTTCAGCCTGAATATTAGAAACTGTGGCTGGTCATTGAAAAAAAAAAATCTATAAAATCAAGAATGGCTCCAAGAACAGCATGATCCACACAGTCGAGAGTAACTTTAAATATCTGAAAGAACTAGAAAGTCTTTTCATAAGATAGATCTCTTTTCCGTCTGCAGGTGGCTGCATAGCCCCTCATGGTTTCTTTTGTTGTCGTTGCTCTTACCATTTCTTTAGCTTAAATTGTTACTCTCGGAAATTCATTTCTGGTAAGCGCGCTGTCATTCCTTCAATGACGTCTTTAGGTAGTTTGGGGAGGACACTTCAGTCCAGGAGGAAGGCAGGGGGACCCCACCTGGGGAGGCCTGTGTGTCCAGCGCTGTCCCGAAGGGCTGGCGTCCTTGCCCCCTCCCTGGAAGGCCCCTGTCGCCTGCCCGCCTGTCTCGGTCCCTTCCAGGCGCCTCTGCGCCCCTGTTTACAGCGCGACTGTGCCTGGACATTTCTAGGTCTCCGGGCAGCTGCGGAGGTCACGCCCGGCCAAGGGGAGCAAATGACAAGGCCCTTGGTGACGACCTGCCACCCTCCCACTCCACAAATCGAGTGACAGAGGCCCTAAGAAAGCCCAGAACGGTGGAGACACCGAACCGGCCATCGAGGCCAGGACGGCCACGCACCCGCTGGCCCGGCAGGTGCCCTCCGGGGACGTGGGGGCCACCGGCGCCTGAGGATGCGGCCTCCTCCCCGCTCCCTCCTACCCCCGGGCTCCCGCAAGAGATGTCACCACCAAGGGGACCCTCCGCAGAGGAAGGGGCAGACCAGGCGCGTTAGCAGCAGGGGTCGCCCTGGAGGCCACCCCCCTCCAGGCCCGGCCACCTCCAAGGCCACGGCGGAGGCGGCGGCGGCGGCGGGTCCAGCCCGAGGTCCGCACAGCCAAAGGATACGACGGCCTCGGCCGGGGGGCCACCGAGGTGTCCCAGCACGGTCCGCAAGCGGGTGGCAGCGCGCGACTGGTTCATGGCGGTGGCGGTGGCGGTGACGAGGAGACCGGTGGGCCCGGCCTCTGTTCGGATTTAACTGTGCGGGCGGCACCGCCTCCAGCCCGGAGGGCCACCGGGCCAAGATCCAGACGCGGGCGGGAGGGACCCCGGGCAGCGCCGCCCCCGAGCCAGGTGCGCAGAGACGCCCCTTGCCTCCAGCAGTCGGCGCGCTGCGCCACCGGACCGGGCTGACGTCTCCCTCCCTCAACCTGTTTCTAACAGTCACTGGGATCCTCCCTGCGGCACCTGGGGTTGGGGGTTCCGTGAGCTGTCAGAGGTCACACAGTGACAAGTGGCCGAGCGGAGACCTGACCCACAGCCCTAACTTCATAGCTTCTGTTTCCTCCCCGTCTAAGCCTGTTCCTTCCACTGACACAAATGAAAAAAAAAAAACAAAACAACAAAAAACCAAAACCAAAAACACAAAGATTCATCCCTAAAAGTCAGATATGCTGTTCAAAAGAAACGTTTCGTTTAGTGGGAATCTGGCCCAAAATGTCAGAAACAGTTTGGCTGGTCATTACCAAAAAAAAAAAAGTGAATGAAATAAATGACCCCCAAAAAGTCTGATTCACACGGTCTAATACAGTTTTACAGTCCTTACAGAACTAGAAATTCATCTTTTCTAAGAGCTCTTTCCCTTTCCGTATCTGCGTTGGTTTTTTGCATAGCATCTCATTGTTTTTTCCTCTCATTTTCTCCATGTGCTTTTAGCTTAAAGAGTTACTTTCAGAATGTCTGTTTCACGTCGTTATTACTTTTTAAATGATGT
>NW_012152951.1:5166999-5176451 GCF_000956105.1 Propithecus coquereli
TAGCATCTCATTGTTTTTTCCTCTCATTTTCTCCATGTGCTTTTAGCTTAAAGAGTTACTTTCAGAATGTCTGTTTCACGTCGTTATTACTTTTTAAATGATGTCGCTATAGAATGTGGTGACAGTGTCACACTCCAGGAGAGACGCAGGCCAGAAGTCAGCATTACGAACTGCTTCCTAGTCTCCTCCCTTGGCTTCCACTTTGGGGTCCTTTACCCCTTTCTCCATGAGTCCTTCTTCCTCAGGGGGACACACCTGTGTTTGTTTAGTTTTGCTTTTTTTGAGACAGGGTGTCGCTCTGTGTCCCAGGCTGGGGCGCAGTGGCGTCATCGTAGCTCACTGAAGCCTCGAACCCCCGGACTCAAGCGGTGCCGCCACCTGAGCCTCCCACTTCCAGGATTCCGGGCGCGCCCCCGCGCCGGCCTTTATTTACCTCTGTCTGAACGGAAGCCCAGCGTTGGGTGGCAGGAGAGATGCCACCTCTTCCTGCCTCTGAGAACGGTCCCCAGGGCAGGGCACTGCGCGATGGGTGTCCCCTTACTGCCCTCGCGTGGTGAAAAGCGGGCATTGCTGAGAGGAGATAAACCGAAAGACGTGAATTCAGCCCACCCTTCTCCAAATGACTAAAAGGTCAGGAGCTCCGAAGGATGTATTGACGTTTATGATGGTCACTGAGACATGAAGGAAACCCTTGAATGCTCTCAATCAGCTGCCTTTTTATTTTATTTTATTTTATTTTTCGTAGAGTAATGCAATACAAGATAGGCGCCTTTTTAAAATCAGAGGGATGCGGCATTTAAAATTTTTACTTAAGATCCCATGGGGAATTAAAACAATAACTTCTCCTTATGTAAAAAGATAATTTGATGAATGTTTTTGGTTTTCTTTTAAATAGCAATTTGGATTCCCTGAAAATTCCCTAGGTCGGCATCTTTAGTCACTGTGTGATTTTATTTTTTTTATTTTTATTTTTTGAGACAAAGTCTCGCTCTGTTACCCGGGCTAGAGTGAGTGCCGTGGCGTCAGCCTAGCTCACAACAACCTCAAACTCCTGGGCTCAAGCGATCCTCCTGCCTCAGCCTCCCGAGTAGCTGGGACTACAGGCATGCGCCAGCCTGCCCGGCTAATTTTTTCTATAATTTTTAGCTGTCCAATTAATTTCTTTCTATTTTGGGTAGAGACGGGGTCTCGCTCTTGCTCAGACTGGTCTCGAACTCCTGAGCTCAAACGATCCACCCACCTCGGCCTCCCAGAGTGCTAGGATTACAGGCGTGAGCCACCGCGCCCGGCCTTCCCAAATTAATTTCTTTCTATTTTGGGTAGAGACGGGGTCTCGCTCTTGCTCAGACTGGTCTCGAACTCCTGAGCTCAAACGATCCACCCGCCTCGGCCTCCCAGAGTGCTAGGATTACAGGCGTGAGCCACCGCGCCCGGCCTTCCCAAATTTTTTTGACCATGGAATCTTTTCACTCTGGAGCATATTGCAGTACGAGTGTTTCCAAACTTTAGGGGAAGCTACATTCTAATATATCCCCCAATGCTGGGGCGCAACTGGGCATTCACATAGGATGGCAGTGTGTCCAACCAAGTAAGATGCATTTTGGCATCTAGTAGAAGGAAGGGGGCAGGGGTCAAAACTGCCATTGTCCAGTTCTTTCTGTTCCCCCAGCCCATCGTTTAGGACCTAACCTAGCAGAGGCTCTGCACAAGGCTCCCCTTCAAAGCCATCCCCGTGAGGGTAACAGGAGTGGGGCCTGTGTGCCAGGCCTCCTTCAGCATGGCTCAGCCTCTGCCCAGGCTTCCTGGGGCAGCTCAGTCCTCTCCTGGCTGGGCCTGCCTGAAGCGGTGTCTGGCACAGCCCTGGCTGGGAGCTGGCGGAGCCAGGCGCCCTGCGGGGAGCTCAGAACCCAGGCTATACATTCACGGGATTCCTGGCCGGCCAGGGACCCCCGCCAGGTGGGCCCACTCTTCTCATCCCACAGACTTCATTTATGTGCTCTTCCGCGGGCCTTGCCAGTACAGCCTTTGCTTTCCATTCCCCTGCAACGTTTCAGAAACCAGAAAGCAGCCCCGTGTTTCACTCCAGAGAGAGGGAGGGAGAGAGAGGGAGGGAGAGAACCTTCGTTCAGGGAAATGGCCAAGCCTCCAGGTGCCAGCTCAGGCGCAGGTTATCAACAATACGTCTGTGCAGAGGCCCTGCTTCCCGCAAAGGTGGGCCAGACCCTGCCTTCCAGACTGTCCCCGGCTGGAGGGAGGCGTGATGCCAACACGGAACAAAGAGCAAAGTCTCCACGAAGTGTCGGATTCTCTGGAATGGTCACAGGCCAGGAGGGATGCGGAGGACAAAGGCAGCAGCAGTGGACGAGTCAGGAAGCCTCTCACAGAGAGAGCAGAGCTGCTTCTGGAAGCATTGGTACAGGCCTTCTCCTGGCCAAGCTTCCCCCCTTTCGGTAGCGGATTACGGACAGCGGGGTCCTGGGGGTGGTAGAGGGTCAGGCAGGCGGCTATTCACCAGCTGATAAGCAAATGTTTACCATTGTAATAGCTCGCACAGGCGTAACAGTGCTCACCGCCCGAATGTCAACCCGGACACGGCGATCTCCTGGCCGTATTCTATGCAGATACACGACGCCCCATTCTGGGAACCTTTCAAAGCTTCTCTCGGCTAACCCATCGTACACCCCAGTGGTGATGGTGGAGGGCAAACGTTTCATGCCCCCTTGTGTGGCGTGCGGGGAAAGCGAGATGCGAGAAGGGTTTACAGTTTATCACTTTCCCTGCAGACTCCAGGAAGTCATCGGCCGAGCTGGGAACAGGCACGAGGCCAGTGATGCTGATAAACTCTGCACGGCGACTCCGTGTTTCCTAAGTGGGCAGCTCCTGCCAGACCCGATTTCATGGGGGGACCTTTAGACCCCGTTTCCATAGAGATGGATCACGTTTCCGTGGCGCGAGAGGGAAAATGGTGTCCACGTGCTCCTTGACACTCTGGCTGGACACTTAGAGAAACGGATGTCTTCCACAGGGAAATCGGGAACCAGAAAGGATTTAGAAACGTTCCGACTCGCAATGATATCTCACCTGTCCCTGGTGCCAAAAAGGTTGGGGACCGTTGCTTCTAAGAGCTCTGGGACCCACAGGCCTCGGGCTCCGTGTTTCGCTGGGCGGTGGGTTTCAGCTGGGGCAATGCATTGTGAGCAAAGGGGCTCCCTGGTTACTGTCCACATGGCCCCTGCGTCCGTGTGGGCGTCACCCTGATGGGTATCCAGTCATTAGGGTCGCTCCTGGCCTGGCGTTTGAATCAAGAACCCCAGCGATGCACTTTTCCTCCCGGTACCAGCCAGGCTTCAGCCTTGAGGCCTGGGGCCTGAGCCCCCCGGGCAGAGGCGAGGAGCTCTCTGCAGCAGGCCCCTGGGCTCTGCAGTCCTCACTCTGGGGATTCTCAGCAGCAGCTCCTTGGGTGTGAGTGTTGGAAAGGCCACTGCAAAAGCATCCCGGCTGGGGGGCCCTAGCTGCAAGCTCTGCTTCTGGAGAGGTTTGCCAGGCGCCAAAAACATCTCCGGTGCTCGGGCCAGGAGCTGCCATTGGAAAGCGCAGCCAGGACCCCTCCCACTCTCCCCCAGTGGCATCCCAGCTCCTGCCTCTCTCTTCCCTCCCTCCCGCCCTCCCTCAGAAGTGAAGACAGGCTGCAGGACGCCTCGTCTGCCTGCGGTGCCTGGACGGAGCCCCCCCCTCTGCAAGGATGACTTGGAGACGGGTCCTGCTCCTGTCCTGCCTGTTGGCCACGGTGCTCCTGGCTGGCGAATATGGGAGGGTCCAGGGACAGTGTGGGCTACACAGGGAAGAGACCCGCCTTCTGCAGGTGAGTCTGCTCAGGTGGCACAGCGAGACAGGGGCATGCTCATTGCTGAGATGGCCGTGCTCGGGATGTGTGTCGCGCATATGTGCGTGTGTGCGATACGATGTAATACACAGGGAAAGAAAACCACAGCAAGGAAAGAAAAAAGTAGGAAAAACCCCAAACCAGCCTCCTGGGTGGGTTCCTGGGGAGACTGGCTCTGTGGCTGGTATGTGAGGGACCCAGGGCCCCATGCCAGGGCCTGGCAGGCCACTAAAGCCCGGAAAGGACCATGAGGCTCAGCTCGGGGGCCGAACCCCACCCCGAGGCTGCAGCCTCACCCTGTGCCTTCTCCCACAGTGCTGCGGGAGGGGACTGGTGCGTCAGGGGGCACCAGGCTGGCAGCAGGAGAGGAGGCCCAGGACGGTGAGTGCGGGGGCCACCTCGGGGGCAGAGCAGGTGCGGCCAGCGCCCAGCAGCCCTGGCGCCCCCGTGCTGGCTGTGACGGGCCTCTGCTCCTCTCTCGGCTCTCAGGTGTGGAACAGAAGATTTTCACGCAGGAATCAGATGCCTCGAATTTCCTCAAGAAGCGCGGCAAGCGGTCCCCCCATCCAAAGATGAGGTCAATGGTAAGCATGGCGGGAAGGGCCTCCCGCCCTCTGCTCGCACCCCGGTTCCTTCCTCTCCCACACCCAGCCAGCCGCAGGACGCAGTGGGGGACTGAAGCTTTCGGGTTTCCAAGTGACTGCAGCTCTGAATTAGAAATGACACCACACCCCCTTGATTGCAGGTCGAGTGTCGGACTGAATGCGTTGTTGGGGTAAGGAGCGAAAACAAACAGCATTCACATCAAATGCACCTGGCAGGATGCACCCTGATTCCAGAAAGTGACAATTGTAAGGGGGATTGTATGTTTTAGTCTGGAGGGAACACAACACGCCAGCCTGTGCTTTGGGGAGCTGTTAGTCCTTCTCTGCAAGAACAATGGCATTGCACGCAGGGAAACTGGGAGCCGAGAAGCGTGGGTTCGAGGACAGCTTTGCTGCTGAGTGGCCCCGCCGCTTCCTCTCCCTGGCCCAGTTTCCTTAGCGATAAGCCCTGGCAGAGCGGTGCTCAGCGAACAGACTTTCCAGCCTTCATTTCCGATGCATCGGGGTGAGCGTGTCCTTTGCTGTGAGGCCTGTGGCCCCCACTGCAGGGCACTCACGCCCTGGACCTGCCCACCCTTGGGGGAACGTGAGTTTTCTTACCCCTGAACCCGATTCTTCCCAGACGCCGAGCTCGGACTGTCCCGACCACGTCTGTGGCTTGATTCTTGCCTTGCGCGCGTGTGTGAATGAACCCTTTGTGTCCCCCAGCGTGCTCTGCAAAGTGACCTGCTCAGGGAAAGTAACGGGACTGTTTTCGAATGATAGGGAAGGACAGAGATAGAAATGCTTAGAGATGAATTTTTTATTTTAAATTGGATAAGTATAAACACACCAGGAAAAACTCTAGGCCTCACACAACTTGGGATATAAAAGTTGGCCAATGTCAAGAAACACTGAAAAGATGGGATGGAGGCTGGGTCCTTCTTGATTGAAATCAGAGAAAGGACTTTCTGGCGGACTTCCGGGGTGGGGGCGGGGGAAGAGGCGCTGTTGTAGGACAAGCAAGTGTCTTCCATCGTCTCTAGCTGACTCTGAACACGAGGTGCATGGTTAGGGCTGAGGGCCTCACCTCGGTGGCAGCTCGGTGTGTCAAGGCCGGGACTGCACACGGGTACATCTGCTGTCACCCGGCCAAGGGGCGGGAGGAGAGTGATTTCCTCGGGTTCGGTAAAGGGCAGGTGACTCGGGTATCTGACATCTCTACGCTTCTGGGCTAAAAGCGCAGGTTCCCGCAGGGTGAGAAGAGAATCGGGTGAATGCATATTCTTGAGAAGTGACCCATACAACACACAGAATGACGCATAGTATAAAACACCATCTTCCCTTGGGAATTAAAGTCTTCTTATTCGTTGCTACAAAGGTCCAATTAGTGGCCCCTCTGAAGAGGCAACCTGGGGAGACTGTTTCTTGTCCTGAGCACATAAGGGATGGAGAGTATTTCTGTAGGAATTGTCGGTGGCTCATTAAGCAGCAGCTTCCTAAACCCTCAGCCCCCACACCTCCCACGGTGGCTCTCTGTGCCTGGAGCAACGTCAGATCTTGAAGGGAACCTGCTGTGCAAGTGTGTTCTGGGTCAGCAGCGGGGGTGGGGGCCTGGTGCTCCGGGCTCTGGGCCCAGCTCTGCCCCAATCAGCTGTGTGGCCCCCCATTTGGTCACTGCACCTCTCTGAGCCCGAATCCCCTCCTGAGAAAGATGTGGATGTGGGGTGAGGGATGGGGCACGGGGATGGACTGGCCAAGCCGCCCCTTCTGCAGACTAAAGTTTCCTGCAACTGCACAGGTGGCGGCAGAAGTCTGGGAAGAAACATGGGACTTATAGGAATCTGCACTAAACCCAATTCACACGTGATTTCATTTTCAATCTGAGTTAGATGCAATCATAGAAACAGAACAGAAATAGCCAGTATTTATATGATTTATTTATCAATGGAAGCTCCTTACTTCCAGGAAGGATTGGAGATGGTTTCCAGTATCGCCATCTGCAAAGAAAGACTCACCGCTTGTCACAGCACCTCTGGAGTGCGGGGTGGGGGTAGGGGACCGAGACTCACTCACTTTCTCTGCTTCCTGCATCCCCCCTCCACTTCCTTTTGCACACTGGGGTTGCTGGGGCAACAGCAGCACCTCTGTCCCCAACCTTGATGTGAGGGGGCTCAGAGGGGAGGCCATGAGGCGCTCTGAGGGCCTGCCTGCCTCCAAGGAGTTGACCATTTCAGGGAAGCCCAACCGCAATCCCTCCCAAACCACAGCCCCACCCCCAAACTAGACTCAATGCGCTGCTGGCGTCCCCTGATGTGTCCCCTGAATGCCCTCCTTCTGGGACAACTCCTGCCTCTTGTCCCTTCACAGCGGAGAATAGGCAGAAGCTGCGGGCTGATGAGCTGCGGAGAGAACATTTCGAGGAACAAAGGAACGAGTCTGAGAACTTCGTGGAGGAACAGAACGATGGTGAGTGCTCTTCCGCCAGCGACTGCGGGGACGTCGAGGGTCGGGGAGACGCCATTTCCGTGCCACAAATTTTAATCGGAGGAGGAAGGGAAGGCAGGATCTCCTTCCAACTCTCAGCCATGGGAGCCGTGAAAAGAAGGGAGAACATGGGCACACGGGACTTGGGAAGGTGGGGAAGGGACAGCATAGCATTGTCACCGTTGGCCTCGGGGCTGCAGGGACAGGGAAACGGCCGCCTGTGTGGGTATAAAACTCCTTTCCCGCCCTCCTCCTACTTAGGGATCACTGTGTTCTCTGTGGCTTCGCTCTGGTCCGGCTGGATTGGGCAGGTTTCAAACTCACGTTCAAGAGCCTTGGATTCCCGTCAGTGTGACAGCTCCAGGTACCGCTTCGTCCTGGAAAATCAAGGCTGTCATTGACCCATTCGCTGTGATCGGCGTCACCCTGGCTGGTGGAAGCAAACCAGGAAAGTTGTGCTCAGACAGCGCTGGTGTTTGTCACCCTGCCTTGTCTCCAGACCCCAACACTGGCATCCCCAGCCAGTCTGAGGCTCCAACTCGCTCGATAGTGTCGGGCGCCCTGAAAGATTTGGTGTGGTTTGCACCAGGGCCTCGGTGGAGGATAGATCAGGGTAGGGATGGGGCAGAGGGAGGCCCTGTCTTTGAGCTACCGCCTCCCACGGGGTGGCATTTCACTTTGCCACTAAGTGCCCTCGAGTCCTCAAGTGTCGCCGCAGCGAAGCTCCTTAGGAGCACATAGTGGGCATCAGACCAGCAGGCCAGCGTGTGTGCGTGAGTTTCTTTCTTTTTCGGTCTTTCTCCAAACTCGAAGGTTGAAATAGCTCTCAACAAAATCACCTGGTACCTCCTGGCTGCACGTGAACTTGGATGTGGGGCCCCACTTTGGGTTACCTTTCTTAGAGAATCAGCTCTTTCGGTTCTCCTGGCTTGTTTGCCTGGACAGATGGGGAAGGGAACACCCTCCAGGGGCATCTCTTAGTGACAAGGACAAAGGCTACCCCCAGCAGGTACCAAGGGCCGCAGGCGGGGCCCATTGCCCTGCACGTGGCGCCTGACCAAGCCCTGCACACAGGTGCTGGACTCATCCTGGTCAAGCAAACTCTCCTGGGAACACACCGTGCAAAACTCGTGTTGTCACAGGGCAGAGGCAAATGCTTCTTAGAGGTTTGTTTACCTTGGTGGACAGCCTGGGGAGAGGCATTTAAAAATGAAAGTGTGGCCTCAAAATTCCTTCAGTGTGCTTTTTACTCATACTATTAACAATAGCACTTTGTTTTGTGCAGAGTTTCAGGACCAACCTCTAGCATGTGGGTGCAAAACATCACTGCTTCCCCTTTCATGGTGAATCGGGGTGCAGGGCGAGGCACCCGCGGGACGACAGGCCCTCTCGCAGGACAGGAAGACCAGGTGCGCAGGCCTGGCACGCAGGGACGGAGAAGACGCCAGACCTGTGGGGACGGTCGTCTCCACAGCGGTTGTTGCTGAGCCCTCGCTGTGCCAGGCACCGTGGGAACCACTGACTCTCACACCCAGCCTCTGAAATGGGTCTTGCGATTTGCGTTTCACGGTTTCAAAAACTGAGGCTTGGAAAGGATGCACGGTACCCCAGGCGTCCCAGCCAGCGGGAAGTCCTGGGGCTGGAGCTGAGGCTTGCTTGCGGGCAGTCAATACAGGGCGCTCTCGGAGAGCTTCTGGGAGGCAGCAGTTGGGCTGCAAGCGCGGACAGAGCGAGGGAGGGAGAGCGAGGCCGCCCAAAGAGGTCTCCCCAGAGCTCCATCCAGGAAGCAGCCAACAGGCAGAGCAGACCCAGCCACCCAAGGGTAAGTTTTGAAAAAGGTGAAACTCATGTCAACCCCTCCCTTTCCCTGGCCTCTGGCCTGGAGTGACCATTGCGCAGGGACTCCCAGGGCAGTGCTCAAAGCGTCTGTCTCCCAATCCCTTCCCTGAGGCCCCGGCACCCCCTCCATCGGGACCCTGATTTCAGCAAGCCGTCTCGTCGGACAGAGTCACTTCCTCTGGGAATAACCGACAGTTGGATGTTCGACCTGTCCCCGAGTTACTTGTTTCATAAAAGAGATGCCTAGTCAACGTCCATGTCAAAATCACGCTGTCAAGGTTGGCCAAGCGTCGCTGGTCTGCAGGGCTTCAGAAACGTGTGAAAGGGCCGAGGCGAACACCCAGCGCCCCAGGCTGTCCCTGGTTACCCAGCACCTAAGTCGCGTAGGAAGGAAACATCCCTGGCAGCATGGTACCTGCATGCACAGCGGTCACTGGGCCCGTCACCTAATAGGGCTGAGGTCAGTGTCGGCCCAGGCCTCTGGCCCCACAGGCACTGGAGACCACAGGGACACCCTTTGTCTTCACGCCCTGAAGCCGGCAGACCGTCCCCTTGGCCAACACCGAAATGGTTCAGCATCATTTGCATGGGTCGCTAAAATTAGTCACAAATTCGTATGCGAATGACGTACCTTTAGCATCCCGTCCCGCTCCCACTTG
>NW_012152951.1:5187326-5191128 GCF_000956105.1 Propithecus coquereli
GGAATCTGGGCACCCAGTTAGTAGGAAATTAGGAACAGAGCAGTTTGCATTTTGGAGACTGGCCTTGTCAAAAGTGTGGGTTTGGGGACGTCTTTTACTTGTTCGTCTCTGTTCTTTCATTACTATCCCCTAGTTCCTAAGGGGTTCCGGGTAAGTGGTTGAAAACAGATTTGTCAAAGGATAAATCTGTCATGAATTTCTATTCACCAACTCTGCATAGGCTGGCATTTTGTTTTCCTGTTGCAGGTTAAAGGTACAAGAAAAAAAATTTTTGTGTTTGCTCCAGAGAAAGATTTTGCAATTTATTATCATGTGCCTTTGTGGTTTATTTTGAGCTTTTGGAAGGACATAGCAATTTTTCTGAGTCTCAAAAGAATTAAATTTTTTTTTTCTGAACTTTTTATGTGCTTTTGATAAGTTTCATTGGGTTGGGTTATTTCATTTCTAATCTATTTTCAACTAATTATGTTCTAATTCTTTGGTAAGGTTTTCATAATTTAACAAGTTCTATCTGTAGCTCTTAAGGGATTTGTCCAAAAGCAAATGGGTTAAATATAAACGTTCTAGTACACAACTGATAACCTTGGTATACCGTGTGATCTTATGACGTACTAGTACTTTTTTAAAAGAAGTTTTGTCCACTTTCCACATGATGTTTATTTAAAAATTACAAATAGTTTGAACAGGTAATGTATACACATGGTTTAAAATTCTAAAAGGACAGAAGGATACAGTAGAAAGTTCTTCCTTTGTCTCCCAAAGGAAACTATTATTCCCATTGTCTTGGGTTTTCTCCAAGTGATCTATGCACATCTAAGTATTAATATCTACATAGACTTTTTTCCATTTTTATTTTTTAAACCTTAAAATTCATACTTAGCTTGGGCAACATAGCAAGATCCCATCTTTTATAAAAAATTAGCTGGGTATGGTTATGTGCACCTGTGGTCCCATCTACTAGGGAGGCTGAGGCAGGAGGCTCTGTCAAGCCCAGGAGTTCGAGGCTGCTGTGAGTTATGACCACACCACTGTACTCCAGCCTGGGTGACCCTGTCTCTAAAAATACATAAAATTCATTTTTGACCAGCAATGCCTACTTTACGTACCTATTAAGCCAATTTTCTACCATTAAAAAAAAAAACCCTATAGTAAATTTATAGCAAAGCAGTTTTCATAAAGCTTTCTTAAAGAAAAAGCTTCCTATAGGAATAGCACTATTTGGAGGGGATGTATCTAGAAAGAACACTGATTTCATATGAAAACAAAAGTGAACAATATTTTTCTAAACAACTTCTCATTAGGCACTTTAATAATACTTTTGAATGTCAAAGAACACACTCGTGAGTCTGAATCATTTAGTGTGTAGACTCCCAAATAAAAAACTTTCCTAAAGAAAAACAATAATCCCATTACTCTCAGGCAGTGAGGTCCAGAACACCAACTTACGATTTTATTAACTCAGGTTCAGGTGTTTATCACGCACTCAGCACAGAATTGTGGCACTGAAGGGCAAGATATTTTACATTTATATTTTATAGTGTATCCCTTTCTGTCCTTTAAAAAACTTAAATCATGTGTATGCATTATCTATTCAAACTACTTTGAATTAAAAAAATAAAGATAATGTGGAAAGTGTACGAGACTTTTAAAAAAAAAAGTGTTAGTACCTTACAAGATCAGAGTATACTAAAGCTATCAGTTGTAAACTACAACGTTCATATTTAACAAACTTGTTTTTGGACAAAACCCTTAAGAGCTAGAGATAGAACTTTGAGACAAAACTGACTTAGATGATAAAGAACCCGATTACACTCTAAGATTGGTATCCTGAAATCATTATTGAAACAAGAGAATAGTACATCCTATAGTGAGTCACTGAAGACAAGTTTTCCTGTATCTCTAACACAACCATATATATTAAAAAGTGTTTTTAAACCGAAACACACATAAAGCAAGCTCATATATTGGTCAGCTGCGGAATGCTGTGCCCAGAGGCTCGCAGGAACCCGACCAGCCTAACCCTGCATCTCCCCCAGGAACAACGGTTCAACAGGCACCGACTCAGCGTTGGTGGCGACTTCACAGACCATAACTGATGCGTACGGTGAGAACTGACTGTGGATATACTGGATATATGGTCTGATCTACGCAAGACGTGGTAGGAATCCTTCCCATTTTGAACTGGGAAGTCGAAACAGCATGGCTCTACTTTGAATTTTCCAAGTTTCTACAGCTTTTTCACCAATTGCTACCAACTTAAGCCAAGTGATGTCTTCCATCTTTTGTGTCTCTTATTTTCCATAGGTGTATCATCATGCCTTTCCTCAAATATAAAATTCCATCTATATTCTAGATAGACAGAACTGCCCATCCTTCTTGAGAGTTACATGTTTCCAAATCTCCACCCATCGGATCAGAGATGCCTGTTTTACTAGCAGAGCAGAAGCTCTGATTGGCTGCTGTGAGTGACATAGTTACATAAATAAATTTGTGTTGCAGATTTAAAAAACTAAATGTTATTAAACAATATTTCACCTGTTGCAAACATCAAACTTAACTTCTATCATCATCAACTTTTTCTACACAGAAACCCAACGCGCAACCTCTCCCTGTTGACTATGCTATTTGCTGGTCAACCTGAAGCTTCTAGTGTTTCCAGTTCCCTCTGCGGAACATTCTACGCCACTTATCAGAAGGTTCTTTCTTATTTGCTACTCTGGATGATTCTCATCTAAAATACTCCAGTTTTCCTTTTGTTGTTTGGAAAGGGAAACTATATTTTATTTTAACAAAACTCAAAAGAACGGTGATTTTCTGTAAAAAGCCGTTTCCTCTAAACAGAAAAAGGCCCGGCAAACAAAAAATTCTGCTATGAAGATTATAACATTCAGATCAACCGGGTTCTCCGTGCAAAGTGGTTCAGCGACTCGATCACTCTCTAAGAGCAAAACAGAGGTAACAACAGAACAGAAAGAAGGAATCAGTTTATCAAAACTACGTTAAGGGCAATGACCGTAATTATTTAGATGGAAAAAAGTTACATTATTTGTAGAAAATGAGTGCGGAAAAACAGGTTTCAAGATCATTTAGTCCAATTTTCTTCACCCAGATAAGGAAACTGAAGCCCAGAAGTTAGGCAACTTACCTGGGGTGAGAGTTAAGCTAAATGAATGCTTTTGCCTCTGTTTCTATCCATATAAACCCTGCTGTCCATATAAACACTAGAAATTCATTGGGATCAAGGAGGGTGCACTCTATAACCAAGAGACACAGAAACACGCCTCTTGGTTTACCTTCCAGTTTCTGGGCAAAACATTGTGTGAATGCAGTAATGAAGCCATCTAGAGTGAGGACAGGAAAGACAGCAATATCTTGCTTATCCACATTCCATAAATGTCCATGTTAAATTTGGTGTCAAATCCACACAACGGAGCAAAGTAAGAAGACACAGATTACGTGCTTAACAAGCATTTGTTTTTGGCGGTGTTGGTGGGGAACACGGGCGATGCAGAGCCAGTCCCTGGCTTTTCCGTACCACAAGGAGAAGAGAAAGTTGTGGGGAAATGTGTGACGTTAGAGTTATTTAAGGCTATTCAGAAATTTGGCATGTTCTTCTCCTCTTGGTAACAAAGTTTCTCCTCCTATCTTTGGACCAGTCTTTTCCTGGAAAAATGAAAATATTAAGAAAAGAAATGGTTCAGCATCATTTGCATGGGTCGCTAAAATTAGTCACAAATTCGTATGCGAATGACGTACCTTTAGCATCCCGTCCCGCTCCCACTTGTAGAGGCCACAATTACTG
>NW_012152951.1:5191178-5196118 GCF_000956105.1 Propithecus coquereli
TGATTTCCCTCCACAGTGTTTTCAAGGTGTGGTTTGGAGTCCATTCTTGTGACTGTCTTGTTGCTTATTAATCTTGTGTCTGAGATGCCGTGTCTGAGCTGGTGGCGCACAAGGCTCTTTACCCCTTGGCGAGTTGCGCAGGCGAAAGAGCGAGGGATGCCGGGTCCTGGTCTTAGCTCCATTGGTGACCAGCTGTGACCGTCACCTGTTGGCCTGACCCAGGCGAGGCCTGTGGACTCATGTGCTCCAGGTCCCTCCCAGCTGTGGCATTCTGTCTGTCACCAGGGCTCTCAAGCACACTCGGTGCATGTCAGCACAGGGCCGGCGGTTTGGTGGCCCTTCTTGAGTCCTCCTCATGCTAACAGGTGGCTTGTGTCCCCTTCCCAGAGCAGGACGAGAGGAGCCGGGAGGCAGTGGAGCAGTGGCGTCAGTGGCATTACGACGGCCTGCACCCACCCTACCTCTACAACCGCCACCACGTCTGACCCTGCCCTGACGGCGGCAGAGAAGACAGAGCTTGAGACATGTCCACCCTCCCTGGTGTCCCAGCCGCTCTCTCCTGTGCACACGGGCCCTTCAGAGGGTCTGAGCTGAGGGTCTGCCGTGGCCGACAGCCCTCGGGAAGACACGTCTTTCATCCCGACGCATCGAAATGTCCTGGCATCTGCTTCTCTGCAGAGGATTGATTGGGCGGTGAGCAACCGCCTGTGCCAAACCTACAGCGGATTCCCCTGGCTTCGTCCCCAAAGTAAGGCTCTGTCTGATAGAGCAATCAAACCAATCACAGTGAAGAACAGAGATGACATGTGTAGTTATAGCTTCACAATAAAAATGCTGAATCAACCATGTGTATTATCTTCTCAAATCTCAAACTGAGCGGTGTCGACCTGTCTCCCCTGAGTGACAATGTTACTCCCGCTGACTTGGGCTTTTGAAAGCCCACCCCCCAACCCTCCTGCTTGGGTTTCTGGCCAGCTAGTCCAGCCTGCTTTTGAGGTTGGGCTTCCAAGGCAGTATACGGTGACTTTGCATTGGGGTTACTTTGAGGAAAATTTACCTCCATCATGGTAAAATACTCCACCAGACGGGGTAGGGATATTAATTAGATCAGGGCACTTTGCAATGAATGCATGCGTTTTTAAGTAACTTTTTAAAAGGCTGATACGATCTTTAAAACTACTCTAGTGATTAAGTAATAATGCATATTCCAAATCGCCTCCTACGTAACACGCAATACTGTTATTTTCTCACACCTCCTCCAGGCAGGAGCTGGACTGGCCGTGGGAAGCAAGGAAGGGCACTGGGCAAAGTCCACCGTTCACTGTTGTCCCCTGGGCAGGCAGAGTAGAGGAGCCGACCTCCCCTCAGCGCCGGGAATTCTGGGATTCATCATTTGGAGACTCAGGCTTGGTGCACAAGTGCTATTGTGACAAAAGCCAAGGCAGTGCCCACTGTCCATGACAGGGCACACTAGGATTCCGCTCAACAGTGCCTTAAGAGAGGGGTCGCAGCTGGGACTCTGGAATATTTTGATCACGGTATTTTAGGGATCACTGATACAGTTACTCCAAAGTTACGTTACAACACACATCTTGGTGTCTAAACTGGATCAAGTAAGAACGCTTCCAAATGGAAACCAGGAGAGTTCCAAAAAGCTTCCTTAGGCTTAGACAACATGCATAAAATATTCAGCTGAAACCTGCATTTCCCCACTTAAAACATTCCTGACACTTTTATTCATCCTACTCAATCTTTTTTTTTTTTTTAAATAAGACACTTCCACTGTAAAAGTATTTTAGATACAGTACGTGCTCATTGTAGCAAATTGAAGCAGTATAGAAATCTACTGCACAGAACAGGTGTCTCTACTTCTTGTCTGTTCAATTGTACCTTGAGTGAGCCCCGTCAGTGGCTTCGTATGTATTCCTGCACCTTTTCTGCACAGACACACACACACACACACACATACTCTTCATCCCTTGTAACGGCAACGTCATATACAATTGCGTAAATCCAGACGGTCCCACTCCGTCGTGCAAGGAAGGAGCTCCTTAAGTAGGTCTGAATCAGCTCAACGGAATCACCTGCTGCCAGGTGAGCTGTGAACATTTCCTTTCTCACAAGATCACGCATCTCAACCTAGTAGTTCCATTATCATATCGTCACCTACATGTTCCCTACTTCTCTTTCCCATGGATAGGGAGGGCATTTTGGGATGGGGTCCCTTTACTGGAACCTTCCTCACGTTGTACCTGGTGTGGGTCTGCCCAGCTTCCACGCCCTTCTCTGTGGGCTAACGGGTGCTTGGGGGAACTAGCCTTGTGCTAAGCTTTCCCGCAATAAGCTGTGTTTTATTTTTACACCACGTGACACTAGCAGTGTGTGTGTGTGTGTGTGTGTGTGTGTGTGTGTTTGCTCTTTTTCATGCTGTTAAACATGCTAGTTTATGTATCTAGCCCTCTGTCAGTGGGACAGCTTTCCGGACATGAAACGCTGGGTCGTAACTTCTAAACATTTTAAACTGGATGTATCAAATTTCTCTTCCAAGAAGTTATGTGCTATTGCAGTTACTATCACTGGATGTCTTTGCCAATCCTTTCCTTTCTAAAATTAATCATTCATTCATTATTTAGAGACGAGGACTCCCTGTTGCCCGGGCTAAAGGGCAGTGGCTATTCGCAGGTGTGATCCTGGCTCACCGCAGCCTCAACCTCCTGGGCTAAAGCGATCCTCTCATCTCACCGTGGGCCTAGCAGCTGGGGTTGGTAGGTGGGCAACGGTGTACGCTTAGCCCACTGCCAGCTCAAATCCTGAGTCAGGACTGCAGGCAGCTCTGCCAGTGACAAAGTGAGGTTGCACTCTGGTCACATGAAACTGTCCTCTTGGGTGATCAGGAGCCAAATGCTAAGCTGGGTCCCGAGGGCCCCGAGGGCCTGACCTTTTATGTTGGTAACTTCTGGGTTTTTAAAATTACGTTTTTTTTTTACGTACCTGGTGTGCAATAGAAAAAGGCAAATCATTGCCCTCTCACCTCTGCCGGGAAACAAGGAGTCCCCATCTGGCTTTTGTCAGTCAAGATGACACATCTCAGTGCCTTCTGGCAAGAGGGCAGCTCCCCTTCCCGTGTGCAATGACCAGGTAGACAGCAGCCAGTGAATCCCGACTCAACAGCCACGTCACACACCACCTGCCTGCGGTGTGTCCCCAAGAAGGAATACGGGGGCCTACAGATGTCAACATCCAAGAATGGTTTTGGGTGAGTGGCCAGTTAAACAAAACAGCCTGTCCTTGCTTCTTCAACGGTCATGCCTGGTGTGTTGGCTCCAGATGAAGAACTCTGGCAGAAAGGGGCTGAATAAGAATTCCATTACCTCCTACCACCCCGACCCTCAACGAGGGCTCCACTATGCTTCGGGCTTTTCAGAATTCCTTCCCTGATAGCCGGTCACGGCCACTTCCTTGGCAGGCAGAGGCACGCCACAGGCAAGATGATCCGGAATCTGGGCACCCAGTTAGTAGGAAATTAGGAACAGAGCAGTTTGCATTTTGGAGACTGGCCTTGTCAAAAGTGTGGGTTTGGGGACGTCTTTTACTTGTTCGTCTCTGTTCTTTCATTACTATCCCCTAGTTCCTAAGGGGTTCCGGGTAAGTGGTTGAAAACAGATTTGTCAAAGGATAAATCTGTCATGAATTTCTATTCACCAACTCTGCATAGGCTGGCATTTTGTTTTCCTGTTGCAGGTTAAAGGTACAAGAAAAAAAATTTTTGTGTTTGCTCCAGAGAAAGATTTTGCAATTTATTATCATGTGCCTTTGTGGTTTATTTTGAGCTTTTGGAAGGACATAGCAATTTTTCTGAGTCTCAAAAGAATTAAATTTTTTTTTTCTGAACTTTTTATGTGCTTTTGATAAGTTTCATTGGGTTGGGTTATTTCATTTCTAATCTATTTTCAACTAATTATGTTCTAATTCTTTGGTAAGGTTTTCATAATTTAACAAGTTCTATCTGTAGCTCTTAAGGGATTTGTCCAAAAGCAAATGGGTTAAATATAAACGTTCTAGTACACAACTGATAACCTTGGTATACCGTGTGATCTTATGACGTACTAGTACTTTTTTAAAAGAAGTTTTGTCCACTTTCCACATGATGTTTATTTAAAAATTACAAATAGTTTGAACAGGTAATGTATACACATGGTTTAAAATTCTAAAAGGACAGAAGGATACAGTAGAAAGTTCTTCCTTTGTCTCCCAAAGGAAACTATTATTCCCATTGTCTTGGGTTTTCTCCAAGTGATCTATGCACATCTAAGTATTAATATCTACATAGACTTTTTTCCATTTTTATTTTTTAAACCTTAAAATTCATACTTAGCTTGGGCAACATAGCAAGATCCCATCTTTTATAAAAAATTAGCTGGGTATGGTTATGTGCACCTGTGGTCCCATCTACTAGGGAGGCTGAGGCAGGAGGCTCTGTCAAGCCCAGGAGTTCGAGGCTGCTGTGAGTTATGACCACACCACTGTACTCCAGCCTGGGTGACCCTGTCTCTAAAAATACATAAAATTCATTTTTGACCAGCAATGCCTACTTTACGTACCTATTAAGCCAATTTTCTACCATTAAAAAAAAAAACCCTATAGTAAATTTATAGCAAAGCAGTTTTCATAAAGCTTTCTTAAAGAAAAAGCTTCCTATAGGAATAGCACTATTTGGAGGGGATGTATCTAGAAAGAACACTGATTTCATATGAAAACAAAAGTGAACAATATTTTTCTAAACAACTTCTCATTAGGCACTTTAATAATACTTTTGAATGTCAAAGAACACACTCGTGAGTCTGAATCATTTAGTGTGTAGACTCCCAAATAAAAAACTTTCCTAAAGAAAAACAATAATCCCATTACTCTCAGGCAGTGAGGTCCAGAACACCAACTTA
>NW_012152951.1:5208013-5282692 GCF_000956105.1 Propithecus coquereli
TGTTGAACCATTTAAACGTAACTTCACAGCCATAACTACGTGCAAACATTTTCATAATACTGAAATCTATTTTAGTCATATTTAGTCAAATGATATGCTTCAGTGCAAGGACAAGGGCAATGCTAGAATGTGTTAGAAATTTTCCTGCTCTTCAAAGCAAATTCTAACCGGCATATAGCTACTTCCTGGTTTATGCAAAAGGAAGAGATTCTTGGTCCTACAACCAGCACCTTGGCTTTGACGGCCATCGACACAGTCTTTGACCTTTTGGGCTCTTACCTCTTTTAGGATGCCTGTGTGCTTGGATTTTGCTTTTAGAATTTTCTGAAATTCCTCAGATTCCAGGTAGGCAAGCTGTTCTCTCCGTCTTTTCCTGGCAGGCTCCAGTTCATCCTCAGCTGGAGTGGAAACAATGAGCTTTAGCCGTTACACAGAAATTTCAGAGAGCCATTGTGTCTCATAGACGCAGCCTCCTTTCTCTCTCTCTCTCTGCCCACCAGGTCCTTCAAACTTGATCTACCCCAGCTGGTTCCAGCAGGGAAAAGCTCTCAAGAGAGGGGCTGAGAGCAGAGCTTAGAATATGGGGTGGTGGCAGATGTGACCACCAAATTAGAATCTCTTCTTCACCTTCAAATAGGGAGCTGATTATGATAACAGATACACAAAAATCCCAGTGAGAAACTGAGTTCCAAATGACGTTGCCAACTTCGGAGTTTTAAAAATAAAAACAGGGCAATTTAAAACAAAGGAATTCTATTTCTTTCAGAGTAAATCTGTATGCTAATACATACACACAAAGATGCAATGAGGATTCTTTTCCCAAGCATTCAAATTGAGCATGATTTCATTGCAATTTAACGTGTTTATGAAAACACAATGACAAGCAGTTCCAGCTGCAGAATTCTATTAGGTATTGTGCGTGGAGGGAGACGGAAGTGATGACTTGGTATCGGGCTGCTGGTTACGGCTAAGAACATTCCCCTTACAAACAGTTTGTCTCTCCCACTGCTAACTCTGAAACCGCAGTACCTCGGGGAGAAAACGTGGTGTTCTTTTCAACACGCTCCATCACTTGCAGGACGTTCTGGGAGTCCTTTTGCTTCTTTTTAATACTGTTCGGGTTTGTTTTTGTAAGAATCTGGCCTTTTGCCCTTAATTTGGTGATAGCAGCTAACTAGAAAAAAAGAGAAGACCAGAAGGGAAAGATCTAGAAGATGAGATAGGCACCAAAGCCCTGGACCTGCTTCTGGTTACTAAACAGTGAATTCTGGCTGTTCTGTAGTATAAACTGGCAGAGTTTTAATAGCGTGCGAGACAGGTCTATAAGCTGATGAATACAGTCTTGGTTTATTTAAATGTGACTAGTTTAACATCGGCGAGACTGCAGGCTTCCAGATCCATAAAGGGACCCCATCGCCATTCTGGAAGTCTTGGAATCAGACAGAATCAGGACAGAATTCCATCCAGTTCTGCCACTGATGAGCTTGTCATCGAGGCGAATTACTTAATTTCTCAGCCTCGGTTTCTACATTTATAAAATGGGGGTGCTGATAGCATTGACCTCCCTTCTAAGGTCATGGTTGTGTGGACGGAATGAGATACTGTATGTAAAGCATGTACCTGTACACAGTAAACAGCATGGCGTGCACATATCACAGAGTAATGTTAATAAATATGTGCAATGGTTATTATTATTGGTATTACTGGTATTATTGGTATTGTTACTGTTAGTGTAGGTAAGGCTTCTGCTAATAGCTAGCCCTTGCCCTCAATCTGGTTACAGCTGCTAACCAGAGGAAAGACAGAGAGGCCGTCAGGGAACTCAGGAGTGGACAGGTGGTGTTCTGGGTCCCCCCACACCCACTTCAGCCAGAGCAACTTAGCTTTCAACTGTCAGTGGACTGCGCTTCTGTGTAAGATTTCTTTTAAAGAAGGATTCTCTGAACCACTATTTTACAGTCTTGCCTCAACAGTTGCAAGGATTGTTTTCCTAATGCCAGGGTTTCCGGCTGTAACCATGACCTTGCCCTAGGCTATCTCCTGCAGCCTGGCAGTCTTGAGATAAGGGCTCTAACTTTCTTGCCTTAAATTAATGGTATTATGTTGATACCGCTATCATTTAAAATTTCTTTCACGCTAATTATCATGATCAGTAAATAGCTATTAAGTGTCTGCCTTTCCTGGCTGTAAGCACATAGAGTTTGAAACTCAAGCCCTGTCTTACAGAATGCAAATTCAAGTGTACAAGAGAAGAGATGCCAGTTACCTTCTTGGCTTCTGCTAAAGCACTCAGTTTTGGTCTTGGTGGTGGTGACTCATCGAAAAAGAGAACATCGTCTCCTTCTGAGATGCCTCGCCCAAGCTTGGGCGTCCATGTGGCTGGGCTTCCTTCCAGCCTGGGAAACTCGGCCCCCATCCGGGGAGATTGAGCAGGAGGATGTTGAGATGAGGATGGCACAGCTGGGCTCTTGACTTCACTGGAGCTTTGGAGAAATCTTTAAAGAATATGCAGTAACAAAATATGCAAACAGAACTTTACAAAGATGAAAACTCCAGAACTCAAGATGGCCTGAGAGGCTGCAGGCAGGCCACCAGCTGGGAGCTAGTTGTTAGTAAAATAACCTCCCCTTCTTGGTTTATAATCTCAGTTAGCAAACAATAGAACAATACTAGCTTCACCAACTCTTTTGTTACTTGATGATTTTTCACTGAATCAGCCATAGCTGTCCTGTCGCTTCAGAGTGATTGCTGTTTCTATCCATCGGCTGTCCGGTGGGTGTTGCCCACAGAGCACAGACCTGAATTGAGGTGGGGACCGTATTCCCAGCCCTACGGTTAGCTCTAGGGCCTTTAGGAACTTACTGCATCTCTCTGTATTTTAGTTTAGGCTACTGGGAAGAGAGAACACCTGTGAGACATTTGGAAGTCCTTAACAGAAAAGTACTACGAATTGCACAGTGATTATTTTATATACAGTTTTAAGAGCTATTTTAAAACAGCAAGCCTTGGAAATCATCTAATCCAAACCTCTCATTTGACAGATGAAGAAATTGCAGCCCAAGTGCATGCTATTGACAAGTGCCACACTGGGGACTAGTGCCAGGTGCTCCCAGGGCATATGCTTCCACCGCTGCATGACCACTCCTGCCAGATCTCAGCCGAGGCTGCAAATTGCCTGTCAAATCCTGCCCAAAGACATGTTTTCTTTGGCCAGCAGAGTTCTAAAATTTTCAGATCGTAATGCTTCAAACTGACTGGTGCTCTCCATTTCCCGCAAGGCCCCAAACTCCATATATGATACATTTCTATGTCCATATGTATATACTTACGTCACCTGTAGACCCATGATGAGCGCCTCTACAGATATCCCATCAGCTTCTCAAGCTAACCTGCCCGAGACCAAACCCATTCTCCTATTTCCCCAAAGACCTTCCTCTTGACTTACCATTGACTTTGGTTTTCATGGAACCATCTGCCTTTCAGCAGCCCAGACTGGGGACAGCAAGTGGTGAAACAGTGGAAGAGTCCCAGCGTGAGCCCGAAACTCAGCTCTCCCACGGACTAGCTCTCTGAGCTCCCGTTACATTATTAGGAAAACCAGGATAATAACGCTGCCCTGAGTTCCTGTGAGGACGGAGCAAGATGCTGTATTCATGGAGCGTACAGCACAGTGCACGTTAAGAGCCTGCGAACAGTAGCTCTTATCACTATTGGGATGACGAGAGTTCAGGAATCTTCCATCTGCATTCCCACTGCATTCTGCCTCTAAAATGACTCTCCGTTTTTAGTACCTTATTCTTATCATTGACCTGAACAGCTACAACAGTCTACCCACCAGCAGGTGAGCACGTGCTTGCCCCTTTTATAACAACCCTACACAATTCACTCCTACAGTGACATAACGACTCTAACCTGTACCCATTGGTCTCAGGAGTCCCTAGTGTAAGTCAGAAATATATACCCTTAAATACTATTTAGGTTATGAGAACGTTACTTTAAACGATCAGAGTTAAAAGGTAGCCAACCAAAATCCGCAGTGGCTTGGACAGCAAGGAAGACGTGAGGATGCCTGAGATGAATGACGTCATCGGGGAATATCGAATCCGCCAGTCTTACCGTCTCTGGGCGTCTTCTGATTTCCTTTTCCTCATCTCCAACATTTGCTGCTTCTGCTGCTTCAGGAGGGCTGATGCCGAGATAGACTGGATGGCAGGTTTCGGGCTCCCCCTGATCCCTGAAACACAAGCGCGCAGACTGAGGAGTGCTGGGGGCGGGGCAGCGGGACCAGGCACACGCGCTACAGTCGCACAAGCCGCCTGTACCTGAAGCCGTGGCTTTGACTAAATGTTGTTTCAAGTTTCTGGCGCCAAATGTTGGCAGCTCCATCAGTTCCTTGAACTCCTCAGAGCAAGACAAGCTCTTCTGGGCTATTCCTGTGACATGAGACATCAGCTTTGGAGCATTCAAAATTCAGTTTGGGGTCCTCCGACGTATCTCTTTTTAAACTCTGCACTCATAATTCAGTCAATTGTAAATGAAGTAGATGCAATACCAAGAGAAAAAAGAATCCTTAACCCCTAGCAACAAGACTATCAGGGCTGCGAGGGTATCCTAAGTGTATCTTATTTCTAGTAATGATCAGAACACTAAGCACATTAATCTGTGGGGTCATTTTATGCCCTATTTCTGGAATATGCACAAGGGATAAGGGTCCCTGCTAGGCCCTGACCACTGTGTTTGATTATAAGCACAGGGTGGAGACTGCATTCTCTGACCAACTTTTTTGTTTTTTGGTTTTTTTTTTTTCCCCCTAATTTTTATTGTTCTTAAGAAATGGGGTCTTGCTATAGTCCCCAGACTGGACTTGAATTCCTGGGCTTGAGCGATCCTCCTGCCTCTGCCCCTCAAACAGCTCGGACTACAGGCACGCACCACCACGCCCAGCTTACTAAGACCTGTTTTCACAAAAGATAACAGATAGGTTTGCCCAGGAACCTAATACTACTAATTCTAATGCTGGACATTAGGAGCTCGACCCAGATACACCACGAAATTTTAAAAAGAATCCTAAGCTAAGACACAGCTAAGATTAACATGCTGTTTTCTTCCAAATGTCCTGCCAACCAGGCTTGATTCCTTTAGCTCAGCTACTCATTACCTGTAGGCGAAGAGTGGATATTTATTACCTACGGTATGCATGCACATTTGAACGGGGGAAAGAAACTGAATATGGAGAAACAAAGTTACCCAGTTTTTGTTTTGTTTCCTGAATGACCAAGTCTGCACCCTTGACAACCAGATTGGTCAGCGTGGTTTGAATCTTCTTCTTAGGAGCAGCAGCTGCAGCACTGAAAATGACAAGAGGCCCCCCCAAAAGGAAAATCCCTGAATCCCAATGCTCTGAAGAGGTAAGGAAGACACAGAAATACTCATTTATTACAAACTGTCGGAGCTTCTCAAAACACCATCGAAGTAATTCTTTTTTTTTGGAGACCGGGTCTCACTGTTGCCCAGGCTGGAGTGCCGTGGCATCATCACAGCTCACAGTAACCTGCAAATCCTGGGCTCAAAGGGTCCTCCCGCCTCAGCCTCCCGAGTAGCTGGGACTACAGGCATGCGCCACCATGCCCAGCTAATTTTTTTCTCTTTTTTGTAGAGACAGGGTCTCGCTATGTTGCCCAGGCAGGTCTCAAACTCCTGGCCTCAAGTGATCCTCCTATGTGGGCCTTGCAAAGTGCTGGGATTATAGGTGTGAGCTACTGTGCCTGGCTTATATATTCTTTTTAAAAACAATGTACATGTATTGCTTTTAGCAGTTGGGAAAATTTCAGAAATCCTTTTAAATCTTAAAAATGTGCTTGACGCTACAAAGTAAACAGGAAGTGTGAGTCCTCTTACCCCTTCCTGTTGCATTGGGAACTCAATCTGTTCTGTTCTTGGATCCCCTATAGCCACCTGATGTCTAGTTCCCACCTGCCATGTCCTCAGATGTGCTTTCTATAATACGATGACAAGCTGTCGATCCCCTGTGACAGGTACCTATGGAGAGTCTGAGACCCTGAGAACGGGGGCCACGAGCGTCTGCTCTGTTCTGTCCCACTCCCTGCGAGAAGCTTCACTGCACAGTCGCTCAGTGACTATTCACGTTATTCATGCTAGGAGTCAAAGAGGACACGTGGGCTCTGTGTCAAAGCCCGTCACGACGTGCTCACTCAATCTCTCTCCCTTTTGCATTTTTTCCTCTCGACCTGGGAATAAGCGAGATCCTTATCTATGTTTTTACAGGCAGTGAGTTATTTAAGATAAAACCTCTACAAGTTTCCTAGGACAGTTACAGAAAAGTACAACCACTGGGTTTAGTCTTGTAAGATAAGCAACACCCTTGTCCCCAAAGCAGCCCGAGAATGTCTTACATCGAGGCTGCATATGATGAAGAAGAAACTCCTCCGTAGTAAAAACCGTCCTGACACAGCCGTTCTTTTAGGCTGGTGCCTTTGCGGGCGAACTTCTTTGGAATTCGTCCTCCGGAGAAGGTGGACTGCAGATCGGCTCGCCTGGCGCTGAGCTTCCTGTACTGGGCCTGGACGTGATACTGACAGTACTCGCAGTCGCGCTGCAGGAAGGAAGAGCAGCTGCGTCAGGATTAGGGACAGGCCAGGGACCGAGGCGAACACAGTTCCTTTCTCCCTCCTCCCACAGGACTACTCTGCATGCAGAATCCTCCCTGCTGACCTCCCAGTGGAAGAGCTCTGCAGGTACTGAGGGGCAGAGAAAGACAAGGTGACGTAAGTCACCCCCTTTGCCTTCTCTTTATAATGGAAATAAAATCAGCTTCTAGGATGAACCTTGAAAACGTGTTAAGTGAAAGCAGTCAGACACTGAAGGTCACATGCTGTGTAGCTTCTTTTATGTGACCACCCAGCACAGGGAGATCCAGAGACAGAAATAGATTAGAAGTCACCAGGAGACGGAGGCAGCAGGAGATGGGAGTGATTACTTCCTGGGTGCAGGTGTCTCTACAGGGTGATGGAAAGCTTTGAAACTAGAGCACTGGTGGTTACCACTAACTGTACACTTTAAAAATGGTTACTTGTATGTTATGTGAATTGTACCTCAAAAAATAATTTAAAAATAAAACAAAATCAGCTTCTCGTGATGTTTTTCTGGCTGTTTCTGTGGTTGATCCTTGGGCAAGTGCTGTCCTTTCAGTAGAAGAAGCAAAGAGAGATGACTCAGTAGCATCTTCCTGGGTGAACCTTAGTTATGGGGACAATGGCTTTTGAACGATCTAGCTCTTGTATGGAGGTCTGTCAGGCACTTTACTCGGAGACCTCATTTTCCAACTGTCCTGTCCACTAGTTTATCAATTAGGAAGGAATGAGGGAGATAAGAAGAGATGAAACCAAAACATGTAACTTAATCCTTTCTAAGAAGTGCCTCTTTATATCTACGACACCGGCTATAATCAAAAAGGAATACAAGTAGTGGTGAGGATGTGGAGATTAGAACCTTAACACATTGCTGGCGGGGATGTAACACGGTGCACCTACTTTAGAAACCAGTTTGGCAGTTCCTCCAAAGTCTAAACAGTTATCATATGACTCAGCAACTCCACCCCCAGGTATATGTTTAAGGGAACTGAAACATACCCCCACATAAAAACTTGTTTGTGGCTGGGCACGGTGGCTCATACCTGTAATCCTAGCACTTTGGAGGCTGAGGTAGGAGGATTGCTTGAGGCCAGGAGTTTAAGACCAGCCTGGGCAACATAGTGAGACCCTATCTCTACAAAAAAATTAAAAAATTAGCCAGGTATGGTGACACACACCTTTAATCTCAGCCATTCGGAAGGCTGAGGTGGGAGGATGGCTTGAGCCCAGGGGTTCAAGGTTGCAGTGAGCTATGATGATGCCACTGCACTCTAGCCTGGGCAACTGAGCAAGATCCTTTCTCAAAAAAAAAAACCAAAAAAACAAAACCCAAAAAACAAACTTGTTTGTGAATGCTACAGCAGCATTATCCATAATAGCCAAATGTGGAAATAACCCAAATTTCTATCACCAATGAGTGAATAAACAAAATGTGATATATCCATACAATGGAATAGTACTTAACCATAAAAAGGAATATAATGTTGATAAATGCTACAACATGGATGAATCTTGAGAACATTATGCTAAGTGAAAGTAACCAGTCATAAAAGGTCACAGATTGTGATTCCATTACATGGAATGTCTAGAACAGGCAAATCCATAGAGACAGAAGGCAGATTCATGCTTACCAGGGGCAGGGGAGGAGAGACTGGGGTGTGATTACTAATGAGTATGGGTTTCTTTTTCGGGTAATGAAAGGGCTCTGAAATTACATAGCAGTAATGGGTGCACAACTCTGTGAATGTACTGAACATTACTGAATCATACACTTTAAAAGGGTAAATTGTGTGGCATGTGAATTATATCTCAATGAAGCTACTATTTTTTTTAAAAAAAAGCTCTAAGAAAAGGTTTAATGGAGTTAAAAATATAGAGTAAAATGAGATTTTCAGCATATTTCATCATTAGTGTTTGATTTCTGGAACTACAAAAAATTGAGAACACACTAAAATTCTGTCTTTCTTATCCCTCCTGGGCAGCAATGACAGATCACTTTCCTAAGAGGTTAGATCCCCCTGCCCTTTCCTGGTCTGCACTTCTAAAACTGGCAATTATTACCTACACATTTAATTTTCTCATTCTGACTCTTCCTGTTAAGTAGGAAACTCGGTTCCAAATTGGTCACTACAGCTAAAGGACCTACAGTTCATTCCTAATAGTTTTTTTCTTTAGCAGAAACCATCCTAACAAGGTTGAAACCAACCAGATTAACAATCTGTGTGCATGGTTCTCCATTCTTCTTCTTAGCTTTACAGGTTCCCAGGTCAAGAGCTTCACCCATAATTAAGACCTTCTGGGGATGATCAATAGACAAACACACCTGGAAAAAAGAGGTAGGGTAGGAGTTAAAGGCAGACAAAGTTATGGCCTTTTGTTTGCAAGAATGGATAAACGAATGGCTGGTGCTGATTTATGAAGGCTTTCTTGTTCTAATGGAATTTGAAGCCAGTGCTCTGTCAGTTTTAGAAGTGGGGGTGTGGAAGACTCATTCAATTCTCTGCCCAGCACCCACTTCATCTTCACTATCAGAATCCGGATTTTGTCTGGGCTGGCCAAGTACTCAGCCATGACCCTGCTCCTTGTCTTCCCAGCATTCCTTAGAGCCAGCAGTGGTTATGGGACTGTTCTAGCAAATGACAGCTAACTAGACGTAAGTAGGAGTTCGTAGGGAAGCTTTTGCTTTCCTGACAAAATAATAATCCAGTTACAATAGAGTAAAGCCTCTTGCCGGGTCAGTGTAGTGAAACTGCCTGTTGCTATTCACGTGGTGTCTAGATGTGCAATTTACTAGAGAAGTGGTGGGTAGTAGCAAAACTCTAATATTGCTTGAGACGATGAAAATTCACTTTGATTTTAAATTGCAGCTACAGTTAATAATTATGGAGCAAAATTCCCTCTACTATAAAACCGTGCTGTCTTGATGCCACCATAAAAATTTACATAAGGAATCTGAGAAAACTAGAGCACAATAGTTCAAAAAACTGTAGGAACCTTGGAACTAATTTGAAAAGATATAATAAAAGTAGTTGTTACAAAACACTTCAGAGCAGGTGGAAATTAAGACTATTGGTGGTGATGAATGAATAAACAAATGAAAACCTGGGTTAATGGAGACACAATAATATCAAAGCATGACTCGCTTTCTGGAGGTGGACTAATACAGATGTTTTTGATAAGACTCAGCTATCGTAAAAACAATCAATCAGATCACAGAAACAGACTCTCACCTCCTCTGAGCCATCCTTGGGCTTCATGGGGTTAGCGTTGAGCAACCCCACGACAGTGCCTTGTTCTGTCTTCCAGAGCTCTTTGTGAACTTCTCCAAACAAGAACAAGGACACATGCTGCGTCAGGTCACGAAGATCATTCAGTCGCCAGATGCTGAATGTTTTCCCCTGGAACAAATATTTATTCTTATTTTTAACAATTTTCAAACTGTGAGTTACACTGTCTCCACTATTGTTCAAGTGTTTCATTGTGTAAAAATATATAAATATAATCTACCCTGAATATACAACCATCAGAATGTCTGATAATTATAAACTAGTCCTTTCTCTAGGCTGTAGTATTATATTAAGATTACCCCTTTCACTTTAGAGATGAAGGTGAAATAAGGCAGCCCAGTAGCAAGCTTGTTAGTAGAGTCTCTAATCTCAGGTCTAAATGGGCAGTGGGATGGCACTACCTTTCCAAGTGACACTGAGACACACACACCCCCATTAAAAGGACAAGAGGAAGCTATGACACCACCATTTAATAACTTACTGATATGAAGATACTGGGTAAATAATTTAGTAAATAAATCTATTATTTATCACTAATTAATTATATTGTTAATATTAATAGAGGTTTTCGCTCTATCCTGCTAAATCTTTACTCAGCTTAGAAGAAAAACAAAAGCATCACTTGAAGAAAATTGGTTGAAGTTAACTGTAACATTTGAGAGGTATTGTAAACATGTGAAGAAATACAACTCAAAACGCTTAACACATGAACAATCTCCATTTTTACAGATTTTTTAAAAAACAGAATAATTTGAATAAAACTGACTCAAGCTACTGGCCAGGGAAATCCCAGGATGGGTTACAGGTTATGGTGAGCTACTGCCTGGCCTCTGAGTGCTGTAACTATTCTTCCATGGATTCGTACAAGGCCTTTTGTGGAAGAGTATGGATAAAAGCTCACACCTATTATTTTAATGTCATTAGAGCCACTTGTGAAGCAATTAAGAATTTAATCAAACGAAAATGAGATTAGTCCACATTTACTTGGACAGTAATAGAGCTAGAGCAGGACCCAGCAAACTAAAACTCAACCCCTGGTGCCAGATCTCATGAAAAAGATTATTCATAGTATTTTAGAGCTGGGAGAAGTTTTCAATATAATCAAAGCCAGTTTCTTCATTTTATAGACGAGGAAATGGAGAACCTTAAAAGAAAGATTAAGGGTCAACCTAATGCCACCTAACTAGTTAAAGGGAGAACAAGATTTGGAATCCAGGTGTTCTGACTTGCCAGGCCACTATACCCCAGTCAACTGTGATTTTGAAACTCGCTGGATCTTTGGTAACAGCCATGGAATCCAACGCACCACACCACCCCGGCACAGGACAGCAGTCGCAGCTCTTCTGCAATTGATGTCTTGCATCTGTGGGGACCCCCAAAGGACATCAGCCGCACTGATTATCTGCTCCGATTATCTGCTCCTCTGCTCCAGAGGGATTGCAGTGTCACAGGGACAGCCACAAGTGCCACCAAAAACAATGACAGTGCAAAGCCCAGGAACCTTGTACAACTAGGTCTTCTTTAAGTAGGGCGCTATTTACATAATCCCCTTAGATAACAACTCAACGATGGTGTGGCAACTCTGGAACTTACTAGTAATTGTTTCAAAATGAAATACCATCAGGCTCCAGGTGACAAATTAAGGACGCTGAGAACCATTGTTAGTTTGCAATAAAGCAGCTGAGACACCAATAAAATGGCTTACACTGTTCATACTCTGCGGAGTGACCTTCTTCAATATAACCCCAAATGTCACCCAGTCGATTTCTTCTAGCTTCTCACGTGCCATCTTTTCCTTGATCTGAGACAGTCGGATCAGTTTTCGGCCAGTCATTTTCTTGTTCATTTCTGTAGAGGATACTCGAGGCCGCCTGGGTTAAGAAACCGGCAATTAGTAGATTATTATTCCAATGAGAAATTATCTGGCACCTTCCAGGTGGTAAGGAGAGGTGTTATGGGCAGAAACTGCAACAGTGCCTGTTGTCAGGGGGCTCAGTTATGTAGTACAGCCAAGGCACACATTTTTACAGCAGATAAATAAAAACAAGAAAATTTTTAAGGCTAGGTTTGTTATTTCCTTGCATATAGATTTGGGGCTTATATAGCACACAAGAAAGATCACACATTCTTTAAGGTCTTATAAATTATAAGTTATAATATTCTTTTAAAGATCATCTTTCTTTATTATATGACCATTAATTGATATAAAAACTGAGACATTTAAATATCATCAATTATGCAAGAATTTCACAGGTTTTACTGTTTCTAATTGGTTTTTAAGCTAACATTTTCACATAACAATATACAGTTTTGAATCTAGCTTCAAATAACATATTCTTACTCCCAATGACTGGCTAAAAACTGGTAAATTTTCACATTGTTTTTCTCTGACGTTAGTATTTGTTCCATGTTTGACCGTGTTATGTATTCTGAGACAAGAGAAAACACTCAGAGAAAAGCATGCTCCTTCATTATTTTAGAAGTCTTCTGGAATGAAGTTCCAGAACTAAGTCTGAACAATGAAAAATATACAGAAGGCAAAACATTGACTTCGGTGGAGAAACCCTTTTCTTTGCCCGATTTCTGTGAGTTAACAGATTACTACAGATTGAGAATCCCAAATCTTAAAAGCTCCAAAATCCAAAACTTGTTGAGTACTGATGTGACACTCAAAGGAAATGCTCCTTGGAGGATTTTGGCTTTTGGCTTTCTGGATTTGGGATGCTCAACTGCTTGAGTACATAATGCAAATATTGCAAAATCCCAAATATAAAACACTTCAGGGCTCAAGCATTTCGGATAAGGGATACTCAACCTGTATCAGGGCATCTTTAAGAAAATTTCCTTCAGAATAATTTTAGGGCCTGAGGTTTAGGTATAACAATCACAAAGACTCAAACAATTATGTAATCCCTTAAAGTTGTAAGCCACTGAAGCTTAGGCTAAGTAGCTCAAACTTTTTCTACCTCCATTTGATTCTCACGTACAATACATGCCCACCAGCAACGGTGTTCATTACCCATAGGGAGTTTCACCTGGGCCACAGCTGGGGCGGGCAGGAAGTACAATCTCAGGAGGGCCTGTTGACCTTGAGCAGGAAGCCTGCAGCCCCTCCACGAGAACCACAGCTATTACTGCTGTAGTCCATCCCGAAGACTGTCTTAGATGCAAGTAAGATATTAAGTACCTCTTTCAATTTTGGAGAATACGGAGTCTTTACGATACACTTCTCTTTCATATTGGCAACTCTTTCTTCTCCCCTGCTTAGCAATATATAATTTAAGAGCCAAGCAGTTTTAGTTGTTGGCTGATGTTCAGACTGACAAGGTTTAGGAGTCTTAAAGGGGTTTCACCTGGCTCCTAGAAAGTATGTACTAAAAGAAATCCAGTCTCAAAGTAAGGATTACTGGTCTGCCCTGGGCTTAAACAGAAGTAATAACGGGGATGCAATTGAGTAATGACACAGAGTGCAGACGGTTTAAAAGTCCAGGACTTAACTATGGCTTTTAACTGAATTGAGCCTGAAATTTGTCCCAATTTTAACCTCGTATTTCTCCCCATAACAGATGCAAAGGTTATAAATTTGCCTTAAAAAAGTCGTTAGAAAGAAAAACAACTAAGCTGTTTTTCTTAACATCGATTATAAGACACTGTTCTCCTCGTTAAACTGTATATCTTTATGTATTCAAAAATACCTCAATAAAAATGGAGACAAATTTAGAAATAGTCTGTATCACTGCCTCCCCCATCAATTTCTGATTAAATATACTATCATCTGTCCATTTCCTTTTTAGAGATATCTATTGTTTATTCATTATATAAACAAGAAAAAGTCTTCCTGAAACATTTTATATTGAACTGTACTGGGCTGTGTCCAGTTAGAGAGCTGCTGGTGTTTTGTGGATCGGCTGTAAACACACCACTAAAAGACTCATCTTCTGAAAGGAGGAAGAGCCATCTAGTGGCGTGTGTGAAGCCAGAGGGCTGTCCCAGCTACTGACCTGAGCCGCAGGCCGGAGAAGGCTTCCACAGAGACCGTCTGAGCCGTCTCCCCAGAACTCCCCTGGGTCTCTGCACTCTTATCTCGGGTCCCTGCATTCTTATCTCGAGTCACTCCACTAGGTTTGTTCCCAGGAATAGTTTGCAGTGGTTGGGAGGGTGCACTTGTCATCCTTGAAGATGAGCTTTTGGGGTCTAGAAAATTAACATAGAATTAAGTGAAAAGAAAGCCGCATTGATAACCACAAAATTTGTTTGTAGAGAGTTGTTCCTTTTTTCAAGTGACATATGCAATAACCAGATCTTAAGAGAATAAAGAGGAAGACCACAAGACCATTTCTGTCCTACCCTCAAAATCTTGGCAGTACGGTCCAACAGAACTTTCTTTGATGATGGAAATGTTTTGTATCGGTGCTGTCCAACATGGTGGCGGTTACCAGACACATGTGGCCACTGTTCACTTAAACGTGACCAGTACTTTTAAGGAAATAAATTCCTAACAAAATTTAATCTAATTTAAATTTAAATAGTCACATATGGCTAGTGGCTACCGTATTAGTGTAGTGCTAAGCAATGACATTAACTGAGTATTCACCAAATATTAATATGAGGCACTGGGGTAGGTTCCAGAAAAGAGTCAAAGTCCATCAGGAGTGAATAATTAGTGGAGATTTTTGTACAGATCAAATTGTATATAAGAAAATCCAAAGCCTGCACCCCTGTGTTTTCTTTTTTTTCTTTCTTGTTTCATTGCATTTCACCCCATTCATTTTATTTGTGGGGCGGGGGAGAGTTAGGGGTTCAGGGTATTCTACTGCCAATTGCTTGTGTTAAATATCCCTGGACGTGGTTACTTTTCCTATTTTGGAAGTGTTCCCCCTGAGGGTCAGAAGGCTTGGGTATTTTCCTTGCTAAAATATCACTCTCTCTTACAAAAGATTGTGCTGTTTACCCTCAAAGGGACCTGGGATCATTGCTCTCAAACTGGGGGCCTGGGCAACGTTAGAACTTTAGAACCTAGAAGCTGTGCCCATCCAAGCCCCTAAAAGCCAAACTTTGGACACTGCCTGATGAAACACTCTAGTAATGCCAAAGGTCTTAAGGGGTTCGATGCAACTCATAAAGGGATACACTGAATGCATGATACGTTGTCAAGTTAAAATTAACACGCAGGTTGCAGCTATTCTCTAATATTATGGCATAAGCCAAAGCTATTCAAAAGGGCCTTTTTGAGCATATGTTGCCAGTGAAATGCTGCTTCCTCTAAGCTATGTTATCTCAGGACCGTTTTGTCTTAGGTCTGCCAAAGAATAATCACCTTGGGCAAACTGGGAAAATATAACAAAACCAATACACAGGGCTTATCAATCTTTTTCATTTCTGTTTTGTGCATATATAAGTGTATGCTGACACAGGATTTTATTTGAGTAACATTCTATACTGGCAAAGAAGTCTTTTCTGAAAAATGGACTGTTTGGTTTAATACAGCCTGGCTTCAAATAAAACTTGACTACTCCATAAGGAAATACATGTTTTAACCTCACAAGCTTAAAGATTAAATCTGTAGATTTCCAGCATAAGAACTCAATCCAGTGGTTATACTTATTACAGTCCTCGTAAAACTATAACACTATAGAATTTAAAAATTCAACCTGTTAAGGATTTAGTAAATACCTACTCTGGACCTAAGGATTTTCTAAGCACTTTGAGACATAGCGGAAGAGCATGTCTCACTCCCAAGAAGCTCATTTTTCTCAATGGGGAGATAAGACAGACCCAAAGACACATACACACACACACACACACACACACACACAAAGACAAACACACGTGCACGACAGTGCCAGAATGTATTATAAACAGAGGCAGAGCAGTGAGAACCAACGAGACCCTGAGCACCACACCTGTAGGTGAAGCTTTTGGCATCCGAGCCACTCGCTTGGTTCTTGGTTGAACAGGGACATCAAGCTCTGCAGAAAAGCACGTTGATTCCTGAATTCTTTGAACTTTCTTCTCCTTAAGGGGAGGCCGTGGAGACTTATCTACTTCATTAAAAGGAAAACAAATTAGTAGAACCAATTTAGAAAGGGGCTCAAAGGCTGTCTTGCCAGGAGTTGGGTGCAGAAGTAGCATTATAATCTCTTAACCACAGAAATGCACACTACTGCCAGAGTGACAGTCTTCTTACCAGGGGAGTCACACGCAAGGGCTGGGCTTGCAGCCTGTTTAATTGTTGCCACTTTGAGCTGTTCTTGCAAGGACTTCATTTGCTCTTGCAACTTCCTCAATTCATCTGGGAAACAAAAATATATTGATTTAGAAACCAGGAAGAAGAAAACGTTTTATGTGGCAAAAAGGCTGGCAATATTTTCATTTTCTACTCCCTGCCCCAAAACCTTCAGACCCACAATATAATCACATACCTAAACCTCACGATTAACTTTTACACTTCAAAGAGGTCCCTTAGAAAGACAAACTTTTATTTCCAGTAATCAAACCCCTAACCCCCAAAGCTATTTATAAATTTGTACCATTGATAGATATTATAGACGCATATCCACAGTTAACTACTAAGTTTTTAGGAGTCAAGAAATAATTGTATTTATTTCATAAACTGAATATCAAAACTAATATAATAAATGCTGGCTCCTACACTAGAAGAAACAGCCAATCACTGCATTTTATTATAACTTAATATATATATAAGAGAAGATGCCGGGATAAGAAAAGGGCACACCACATGCCTCAAAACTTCTGTTCAGCAATGGTCTCCTGCTCAAATAGAGTACATCACAGTTTTGTAGCCTTGTCCCTGGCTCCCCATGCACACAGACCCCAAAGTACTATTATTCTGTAAGAAGCATGAAAAGTCTTGGGGCCATCCTGCAGAGAATCAATGACAGCTGCCTGGACGTGCTGAAATGCTGGCCTTAAATGTTTCATCTTCCAACTCATACAGTTTTCTTTTCTTTTCTTTTCTTTTTTTGCAGTCATTTATCCCCACCCTTGCAACAGCAGCTATTGTGATGCAGACTGTCAGAGTGGTGGTCTCCATCTAGTTTATCAGGAAGAGATGAGAGAAGGCAAGTAGTTAGGGTACCTTGCAACTCCTGATTCGTTTTCTCTTGTCGGGGGGCAGGAGCAAGGGGCAATGCAGGAGCTTCTTCATCTGTTAAGTCCCCAGTATCTCCAAAGAGAGTGGCCAGATTTTCCTTCTGGTCGTCAGTCTTCCCCACTTCTCCGTCATCAGCCTCTTCTGTGTAGGACTCACCGTCGCCATCAGCATCAAAGAGCTCATCAAAGGTGTCAGGTTCGCCATCTTCCTGGCTCAAGGAGTTACTCTCTTCTGAGTTAGAACCCAAGGCTGATTCATTCTCCTCCAGCAGTGCAGTCAGCAGAGACAGATCATCTTCCTCCCCTGGGGGAAAAAGAAGAGAAAGGATAGCTGATTCCAAAAATTCAACACTTACACGGCAATATAATATAATTTTCGTACTAGACTTTATGATTTCTTAGACAACACACACATCTGTTCACCTCTTATTTTCATGTCCATCTCGTAGTGAGAAGTTACAGTTTGTATTACATACACTGCTCTATAGGCAATTTGGTGATTTTAGGAAACAGAAAATTGTCATTATACCACAGGGCAATGAGTTTCATGTAAGCGATCCCCCCTGATCCGCGGTTTTGCTTTATGAGGTTTCAGTTACCCACAGTCAACTGTGGTCTGAAAATAGATGAGTACAGTATAATAGATATTTTGAGAGAGAAACCACATTCACATACCTTTTATTACAGTATATTGTTATAATTGTTCTATCTTATTATTGTTTTTAATCTCTTATAGTGCCTGGTTTATAATTAAACTTTATCATAGGTATGTATGTGTAGGAAAAAACTTAGTTATAAGGTTTGGCACTATCTTCAGTTTCAAACATCCACTGGGGGGTCTTGGAACATATCCCCCAGGGATAAGGTGGGACTACTGTCCCTTCACAGTGTGATGAATTTCAACTTTTTAAGGGCAAAGTATAATAAACTTGAATTAAAAAAAAAATCCAGTTTCAGACAATGAGTTCAATTATGTGACTAGAAAAATAATGCATTTTATTTGTCAGGGTCTCTTCACAACCAGCACAATCATTTTTGTGCTGCTTCAGGCAAAGTTTTGCTAATATCTCTTTACAAGTTAAATACTTTACACACACCCCTTAGAAAGGACTATAAGAATTTAAGTCAGAGCTAGACTAAAAACCACTTCAACAGATTTCAATATCAAATGTGAACTCCAAAGTCAGACTGCCTGGGTTCAAATCCCTGCTATGCCAGCTTGACCAGTGACAAATCACTAAATATTCCTGCTGTTTTCTTTTTTTTTTTTTTGAGACAGAGTCTCACTGTTGCCCCGGGCTAGAGTGCCGTGTCATCCTAATCTCAAACTCCTGGGCTCAAGCGATCCTCCTGCCTCAGCCTCCCGAGTAGCTGGGACTACAGGCATGCGCCACCACGCCGGCTAATTTTTCTATATATATATTTTTAGTTGTCCAGATCATTTCTTTCTATTTTTTAGACGGGGTCTCACTCTTGTTCAGGCTGGTCTCGAACTCCTGACCTTGAGCAATCCACCCACCTGGCCTCCCAGAGTGCTAGGATTACAGGCGTGAGCCACCGCGCCCGGCCTCCTGCTGTTTTCTTATCTACAAAATACAGTTGCCTGAGGACTGAATCAGTTAACATGCATGAGCATATTAACTTAGAGCAGTGCTTGGAACATTGTAAACCAGCTATTATGAGACACGATTACTGTTTCCAGCAGAAATCTCACCTGATTAAAACAAGTTACAGTTAGTTCAAGTGACATCTCTTTTGAACTACCGGGACAATACCTCAGGGTAGGGTAGGGAAGTATTTTCATTCTTTTTCAAACAAAATAAATAACAATTCCATGGACAAAAGGGTAGTTTCCCTTGAAACAGAGAATTGAGAAAACTTCCAGGCCTTACCATCCATGCTGTCAAGAGAACACTCGTGACAGGAAACTTCGAAGGAGGCTCAGGTGCCCAGGAAATAAGTAATGTCGAAAATCTTGGCTATGTGAAATCAACATTAGAAGAGTCATCCTCAATTCTTCTCTTCCTCTCACAATACATATCCAGCAAACCCAGAGTCCCACCAATCCTATGGGCTCTAACCTCAGAATTCATCCAGAATCTTCCTTACCCTCCTGCCCCACCACCAACACCATCTCCCTCCTAGTTATGTAAGCAGTCCTCTTTTACTTTTCTTCAAACTACAGTTGCAGAAACGGAAACTCAGTTGAGGTGCACAGTAGTTTGTATGACACTAAATTATGTGGATGAGACAAATTGTGAGCAAGAATTATTGAGGCTTGTCTAAATATTAGGGCTGTTATCCCACTTCATTTATTGTAATATACCTGACGTCTACATTATGCATAGCAGCTTAGTGTGTGATTCTACTTAATTGCAGCCTTAAACCCATCAGGATTTTTTTTTTTTGAGACAGAGTCTTGCTCTGTCACCTGGGCTAGAGTGCAGTGGCGTCATCATAGCTCACTGCAACCTCTAACTCCTGGGCTCAAACAATTCTCCTGCCTCAGCCTCCTGAGTAGCTGGGACTACAAATTTGCACCACTACACTTGGCTAAGTTTTCTATTTTTTTTTTGTAGAGATGAGGTCTCATTCTTGCTCAGGTTGGTCTTGAACTCCTGGCTTCAAATAATCCTCCTGCCTGGGCCTCCCAGAGTGCTAGGATTACAGCCTTAAGCCACCACATCAGGACAGGATTTTGATTCAATACCATCAGAAAGCACAGAGACATAGTTAGCATAGCTAATTAAGATAAAGTTGTATCATTCTGTGCACTCTCCTTTTTTGCATTTAAAATGATTTTTAAAACTGCAAGTAAAAAAGTGTAAATTTTTCTGGGCTATTATTTAACTTTTATGTGCTCTATAATATATGTGACTTTGGCAAGTCCAATGTCAAGGTATTCATTATGGTGTTTTCTTATTAATTCAACAAACATTGCCGTGGACCCCATCGTGTGCTACACTGTCTCATCCATAGGGAAATCTGCTGGACTGTAAGCTTCCGGAAGGTTAGGAGCAAACTGTCTCGTTCATTTCTCTAAGCAGCCCCATTTTCCCCCAAAACAAATGTATGCACTTTTCCCCGCCCTCAAATCCAGGGCTATCCAACAAGTTCTACGGGTTCTATCTCCATAAGATTGCTTGAATCTCCCGCTTCCCTCCAACTTCACTGCCAAAACCCTGGTGCAAGCCACCATCAACCTTTGGCCTGCATGGCTGTGTTTGCTTGCTGTGTTGGTCTCTTTGTCCCTCTGCAATCTATAGTCCATACAACAGTCACAGGAATCTTCCCTTTCCTTAGTAATCTTTTAGGAGCATAAATCAGATCATGGTTTTACCTTAACTGAAATTCTTTAATGATTTTCCATGGCCCTTAGAACGAAATCTACAAAGCTTGGGAGACAATGAATTCTTTTTCTCTCTTTCTCTTTCTCTCTTCTGCTTCTACTTCCTCATCTTTTCTACGGCATGTGTGTGGCAAGCATTTTAAAAGGTTTACTTTTAAAAAGAAAAAAACTGGTTCCTTAAGGGGATGACCTGGCAATACCCAGCCCCGGCCCCGGCCGCGCCAGCCCCTCGCTGTCCGGAGCTTGCCCCCGCGGCCGCCCGGTTCCAGATCGCGCCCACCCGAGCCCCCGGGACTCGGCGCCTCTCGCAGACCCTCCCCCAGACACGCGAGGCGGTCCCCTGCCCCGCCGCCCGAGGGCCTCCCGCGCGCCCGGAACCCGCGATTCTCACCCCGCGCTGGCACCTCTTCCCGGTCTACAGTCAGACCCGCCAAAATTCCAACTGGACTCCGCCCCCGGCCCTGACGTCAGACGCACGCGGCTGTGAGGCCGCACTGATTGGCTTCGTCAGAACTCTGGTGTGGGGAGAGAGCGAAACACGGCCCGGTCGCAGAGCGATCTGATTGGTGTACGTCATCGGGCGCCCTCTTTATTAGGGGCAAGGGAACTTCCGGTCGCTGAAACCTTAGGCTTCCTCCGGCTCCCTGAGGTAAAATAGGGTGTTTGGCGCCTCCCAGCGCGCGCGAAGTTTAAGTCTTCCCTTGCAGTATTTTCCCCTGAGGTCTGAACTCAATTCCTGACACTTTCCGGGGCTGTCGGAGCGTCATTTTCTGCCTCTGTGAGGTGAAGGGGACGACGAATGCAGAGAAGCCCGGACATTTACCCTAACCCGCCGTGCACATCCCACACGCCGCTGCAGCCCTCACACCTTTCCGGTGGCTCTTATATGGGACAGCGTGGTCTCAAAAGGTTGACCAAGGTAGGTTGGGAAGTATTGTGCTACTTTGTAATGCCGGCGTTGATGGCGTCTTATCAGTTTCCTAAGTAAATTTGAGATTTGTGAAAAGGAGCATTTCTTTTTCAACTAAGGAGTCTTCAGCAAGTTGTATACCTAAGCAGAGGCCCCACTGAACCACACGAAGTGGTCGAATGATGTCCGAACAAGCCGGTCGATTATTCACTCCGCTTGGCTTTGCCAGGCTTGTGTGCAGTTGCGATGCGTGGACGCGAAAACAGACGGATCGGTCCGCTTTTACGTCTGACCTTGGGGTGTGACTGGGCTCTCTGGCTTTGCGCTTCACCATCTGCAATGAGGGAAAGGCTGGACGGCGTTTGACACAGAACCGCCCTTCTCAGAGTCACTGGTGGTCCGTAGATGAGAGAATTGTAGCTGGTGTCAGAGCAGAAAATGACCTCCCAGAAGACCACATCATTCACAGAATATTTTTGTCAGTAAAATTCAGACCTCTTGATCTACTTACATTTTAAAAATAGCGTTTGTGTATAACACTAAGAACACGGTTTTTAAATGCAGAATGATATTTCGCTTCTACGTAATTTCAAAGAATTCAGAGCAGAAGGGTTTTCAAGGGGCCAAAGGACCTTTTAAGTTTTTTTCCCCCCTCACAGACACTATTCCGGCACCGCCGTCCCCTCCTAATAGGACATTTCATATAAGACGGTTTCTCTGCCTACTGTGTCTACCTTCATTTTCAAAACAAGTAAAAGCAGCTTTAGGATGACTAGAAAATAAACAGTCCTGATGCCATCCATCTACAGTGATTTTTTTCTGTGCCCTAATGGAATATTAAAGCTCCATTTATGAGCTTAGTCCCATTATTTGAGCCTATTATATTGACCCAGGGATAGGAACAATACCACTTTTATTTTTAAATTTTTTTTAGAGACAGAGTCTCACTCTGTTACCCAGGCTGGAGTGCAGTGGCACTATCATAGCTCACTGTAACTTCAAACTCCTGGGCTCAAGTGATCCTCCCACGCCAGCCTCCTGACTAGCTGGGACTATAGCCATCTGCCACAACACCCAGATAATTTTTAAATTTTTTTGTAGAGCGGGGTCTCTCTACGTTGCCCAGGTTGGTCTCAAACTTCTGGGCTCAAGCGATCCTCCCACCTCAGCTTCCCAAAGCACTGGGATTACAGCCATGAGCCACTGTGCCCAGCCCAATACCACTTTTGAGAACTGCTAGTGTTGACAAATTCACAGTAATGGAGGAACTCTAGTAATCAAATTGAAGAAATGTGTTTAAATGCATTACTGCATCTAGTTATGAAAAGATTCAACACAGATTTACTCTTAGCCATTATGCAGGAATTCCTTGACCAATTCTGATTAGCATTTTGAAGTTCTTTTCTTCACCTTGACTTTCCAGGTCCTCTTTGCATCCAATTCCATGCAAGGAGTAAGAAATAGTACCAGTCTAAGCCCTCAAACCTTGAGTGAAGGATCAAACAGTTCTTATTGGAATTAGCATAGCAGTGATTTTGAGAAAAGGGTGGAGGTGATTTTGAGAAAGAATCAGGAGAGCAGGTTCAAAACCCATTGAATAGGAGGATATTAGGGAGAGAGAAGGAAGGGGCGGTGGAGACAGGTTTAACATGACTGTTACGTTTCTGATTTATGCAACTGGATGGTTTTTGAGGCAATGCACTGAAGTAGGGAACAGAAGAAGAACAGAACAGGTTTAGTGTTCTATTTCAGAATGAGATGTATGAGGCATACCGATTAAGAAAGGCCAGTAGCCAGCTTGATCTCCAGATCCAGGGTTCCGAGGAGAGATCTGTGCTCCCCTTAGAATACAAATGGAGGTCCACAAAGAACAGCTCTGAGAGTCATCAGCAGATATCTAAAACGAAATCTAAAACAAGAGTCTATATTGCAGTGGTTCTTAACCTTTTGGGGAAGGAATTTGATCACAAATCCCTTTAAGAATATAATGAAAGGCCAGGTGTGGTGGCTCACACCTGTAATCCTAGCATTCTGGGAGGCAGGAGGATTGCTTGAGGCCAGGTGTTTGAGACCAGCCTGAGCAAAAGCAAGACCCCATCTCTACAAAAAATAGAAAAGTTAGCCGGGTGTGGTGGTGCATGCCTGTAGTCCCAGCTACTCAGGAGGCTGAGGCAGGAGGATCACTGGAGCCCAGGAGTTTGAGGTTGCAGTAAGCTGTGATGACATTGCTGCACTCTGGTCCAGGTGACACAGTGAGACTCTGTCTCAAAAAAAAAAAATAAATAAAATGACTTTTTTTCCTCCCAGAAAAATGCAAACTCATGCGCTCAAGATTTTGTATGCCCTTTCAGTGGATTCACGTGTTTTCCTGAAGCCCATCTACAGACACCCCTCCAAATTAATAACTTCTGGTGCAGCAGGTCAGAAGCCCAGGGAACACAAACACTTGGGGGGAAGCAGCGGAGGCCAAGAAGAGGGCCAGAGATGGGGTGAGCAGGAGTAGCCAGTGGTTAGGGAAGCAGTACTGGCCTGAGCCTGAAGCAAGAGGGCTCCCTGGCCTGGGCCGGCCCTTGCAGCTGTGCTTCTCCTCCCCCCAGGATGCAAGTCTTAGGGCCAAGGGGACACACCCATCCGGATCCTGGGCAACCCCTGGTAGCCAAAGCTCTAGGTCCTGAGCCTGCTTCAAGGGCCTGCATGGCCTCTTCCTCTGCTGTCCTTCCAAGGGGTGGCCAAGGGGTGGCTGGGGGGTTGGGTGGGTGAAGGAAGCTGGGATGGCAGGCTGGGCTGTTCCCGCACTTGGGAAAGAGGCCAGGAAATGCAGCACGGAACTGAGCAGCAGGGTTTGCAGGGCTGGGGCTCACTGCTCCATAGGCTGCCATGATTCACTGTGAAACTCCAAGGAGATTGTTATTTTATCTTTAAACTTGAAAATTTTACACATAGAGTATGTGGGCCTACGTTTGTACTCTTGCCTTGGGTTTTTCCAGGGTAAGGGGTGGGCCTGCAGGAAAATGAGGGCACAGAACACCAAGGAAGGAGAGTTTTAGGAAGTATGTCGCAAATGTCAAAGCTCTAGAAAAGCAGTGCCTCTCAAGTCTCATCTCTGAACCAGCAGCTTCAGCATCTCTCCGGGAACTTGTAGAAACCACATGCTGGGCCCCGTGCCAGACCTGCTGCGTCAGTGAACGTGGGGGTGGGACTCAGCATTCTGTGTTCAGCCTTTGTAATTATTTCGTCTCTCTATAGCAGTGGCTCTAAAACTTTAGAGTGCTTGAGAATCACCAGGAGGGCTTTTTAAAATGCGTCACAAAACAAGAAAGGGAAACGGGCAGGAGAGAGGGAAAGCTTAGTTGGCCTCAAGCCTCCTTCCCCAAAGGCCACTGGCCCATGTTGCTAAGCACCTCCTGCTGACATGGGGAAGTTCCTCATTCCGCATATCCAGTGACCCAGTCTTACAGACTGCATCTCTCATCTCCTGAACCCATGCTCTCCTCCACATCTTCACTAATGGGACCCTCTTTAAAAAATTCTTTTGACATGGGGGTCTCACTGTAATCCTCAGGCTAGTCTCGAACTCCTGGCCTCAAGTGATCCTCCTGCCTCAGCTTCCCAAGTAGCTGGGACTACAGGTGTGAGCCACCGAGCCTGGCTTGGACCCTCTTTAGGCTCTTCTCATTCTTCTCATCTTGACTTTTTTTTTTTTTTTTCACCTCTAACTGGTCTATTTCCAGTCCCACCCACCTCCAATCCATTTCTCTTATTGCTTCCATTTACAACAATATCTTGGCATGGCTTTTCCCTGATTAAAATCTATTCATAGCTTCTCAGTCCCTATAAATTCCCAACTTCTCATCATTCCAGATCTTTACTTACAGGCCCTACCTACTCCTGCCTACTTTTCCGCTAACCTCAACTCTCTTCTTTCCCTACTGAATCAGTTGTTCTTCCAGCCATACTGAACTATTCCCTGTCCTCAAATATTCTAGGTTCTGGCATGTCTCAGAGCCTTTGTGCCTGCAGATCTCTCTGCTTGAAATGCCTTTGACCATGTGGTCAACTCCAATGACCTGGTCAACTCCTACTCAGCCAGCTAAGCTCAGTCCAGGAGCCTCCTCCTTTGTGAAGCTCTTCTGGACGCTCTGGGCTAAGCATCCCTACTTGGTGCTTCCTAGAGCCCTAAACTGGTCTTGCACATGGAGCTTTCCACAGTGCACCCTTATCGTGTATGTCCTCTGCCTCTTCCTACCATGACATGAGCATCCAGAGAAAAGGGAACCATGTCTTATTCATCCTCCCACCTCTTCCTCTGTCTTCTCTCTTGCTGCCTGGGCTGCACACGATAAATGTTTATGCAAAGAAAAAACTGAATAGCATATTTGCTCCTTAACAAGCCACTTAGCACTTTTGGGCTTAGTTTTTCTCCTGTAGGGTGCTGATAAAAGCAATTACCTGGAGTAGAGGACTTTAGGGAGGATCAAATGAGAATTTCTAGTACATTTTCACACATCTCTTACCAGCCATACTCATTTATTGCCTTATGTGTAAAGGTGTTAGACAAAGACATGTCTATATTCCAGGAATTTATAGTCTAATTTGGGAGCTATGACATAAGCATAAAAGATAAATAACATCAGGCGACTACCAATGGGAGCCAATTTTGCTGAGAGGAGAGAACATATAGAAAACAGGCAGGGACATTAAAGGAAGTAGGTAGAAACTAATCGTGTGGAGGATGATGAACACCAGGTCAAGAGCTTTATTTTGTAAGCAGTAAAAAGATCATATTGGTGCAGGTTGGGGAGGAAGGTGAAGGGGTAGAGGGAAGGTATGGCTGAGCGCTTGGGCTGGAGTTCAGACTGCATGATTCCAACTGCCACAAACAGCACTATCTGTGCAAGCTTGGGTGACCTACTTAACCTCTCAGTGCCTCAACTTACTCATCTGCCAAACAGAGGTAGTAATTTTAAAGTTATTTCATGGGACATTGTGAGGATTAAATGAGAAAAACTTGAAAATATGCATAATGTGCCTGGCATATGTAAGCATTAAACATGTATTAATTTATATTCTCACTGCTCTATGAGGAAGACTGTTCAGGAAGATCAAGCTAACAAAGATGGGTGCTCAGGAACTGAATGTACAAGAGACTGGAGGCAGAGAAGCTTGTCAGAAGGTCATGACAGTCTCAGACTAGCAGCGTTGACAGAAGGGACAAGTGAGCAACTATTATGAAGGAAAACCTATCTGCTCTGGTAACTGACTAGAGGAAAGTGGTCTCAGGAGAGGAGAGGATGATGGTCAGGATGGCAATACCTGGGAACCTGCAGACTCATAGGAATAGACCGGAAGTTTGAAAGAGGGGCCTGCTTTGGAGCAGGCAGAGATGATGAATGCTGTCAGAGGCGGTGGTGTGGAGATTTCAGCAGGTTCCTTTAGGCTTGGGACTGAAGCCAGGGGGATCTATCAATGCTTCAGATGTAGGTTTGGGGTGTCTGTTCAGTGAATGTAGTTGAGTTCTCTAAGTAGAGATTACAGAAGCAGAATGTCTTTGAGTGTGTTTACCTGGTTAATGCATTAAACCAATGTTTATTAAAACAATGTGAATTAAAAACATTCCACCACTGCTTCCATCTTTAGGCCCAGCAGAAAGCAATGCTATTCCAAGTCAGACCTATTGGGAGTAACAGCCCATGTTGTTTCACAACCCGCCCGCCACCACCTCCTTGCCGGCATCTGTTTAGTCTGACTTCACATCTTCCATGCTGTGTGGTGCAGAACTCTCTCGAGGCTTAGCCCAAACTTGAATTTGTCCAACTGCCTGGACAAAGCCCCTGTACTGAGAAAAATGTTATCCTTACTCAGGGGCAGCCCTCTACTTAGAGATGAGTGGAGCTCCTAAGAAAGGAAAACCCAACCTCTTTTATTTTCATAACAGAATATTATCTTTGTTGCCCAAACGGGGCAACAAAGATAATATTGTTGTCTGTTGCTCTGCAGCCAATTCGGAGGTTACTTTAAACAACAGGGTAGGTCCCCTCCATCAAGTTACCCCAACTGATGTTTTGCAAAGGGAAGCCAACAAAGAGTGTAGGCTTGGGGGTTTTAATTAATTCATAACAATGTTTTATACTTTTCTTCCTGTTTTTTTCTGGATTAATAACTACAGTGTACATTTTATATGTGTGAAATAACTTTTCCCCCCTGATTATAGCTCCATATATTCAAAGGACAAAATTGCTACATAAATCTATCAGCTCATGGAGAGTTCCTAAATCAATACATTTTGTATTATGTGTCACATGTTTGCAGTTACTTAGCTAAAAAAAAAAATTACTCAACAATGACTAATATTTTCATAGGAAGAGTACAATTGTCATTTCAATAATTTTTTAAAATGATGAACTGTGTAAGTCAAAGGATGCCAAAGAAGATGCTAAGATTATACTTTTTTATCTGCCTTTCATAGCAAAGCAATTTTGTTACCTTTTGTTGTTCCATTAAAACGTGAATATTAATCCACATAATTGATTCCTGTTACACTTAAAGGCTACAACTAGGTGACATATCCGCTTTCTCCCACTGAATTATTATGATGGCATAATAAAATTGATATTTCATTAAAAATCATTCAAGTTAGCTCTTACATTATGGATCAAATGGAAATGTTAATCTTCATAACAATGTTGATTTTCTGAGGCAAACAATGAATTTTAGATGTGCTCATATTAAGTAATCTTATAGTTCAAAAGTTTTTTTCCATTTAAAAAACAATAGACTATTTTTCAGAGCAGCTTTAGGATTACAGAAAAATTGAGTGGGAAGAACAGAAAGGTTCCAGATAGCTCCTTTCAAACACACACTTTCCGCTACTATTAACATCTTGCATTAGTGTGGGACATTTGCTACAATTGATAATTTGATAATATTGATACATTATTATTAACTATAGTCCATAGCTTATTAGGTTGCACTCTGTGTTGTGCAGTTCTGTGGGTTTTGACAAAGGCATTCATCATTATAGTACCATACAGAATAGTTCCACTGCCCTAAAAATCTCCCGTGCTGCACTTCTTCATCCCTCCCTCTCCCCAGTCCTTGGCAACCACTATTGTCCCCATAGTTTTGCTTTTCCCAGAGTGTCATATAGTTGGAATTATACAGCATGTAGCCTTTGCAAAATGGCTTCTTTCACTTAGTAATATGCATTTAAGTTTCCTCCATAGTTTTTCTTTCTTTCTTTTTTGAGACTGGGTCTCACTCTATTGCCCAGTACAGTGGTGTTATCATAGCTCACTGCAACCTCAAACTCCTGGGCTCAAGTGATCCTCCCACCTTGGCCTCCCAAGTAACTGGGACTATAGGTGTGCACCACCATGCCCAGCTAATTTTATTATTTTTTGTAGAGCCAGGGTCTTGCTATGTGGCTCAGGCTGGTCTTGAACTCCTGGCCTCAAACAGTCCTCCTGCCTTGGCCTCCCAAAGTGCTGGGATTATAGGCATGAGCCACTGTGCCTGGCCCCTCCATGTTTTTTTGTGTCCTGCTAGCTCATTTCTTTTTATTGGTGAATAATATTCCATCACCACAGTTTATCTAATTCCCTATCGAAGGACATCTTGGTTGCTTCCAAGTTTTGGCAATCAGAGATAAAGCCATTGTATATATTCGTGTTCTGGTGAGGAATTTGTCTTTGAGTGATCCTTACGACAAATCCAAACAAAGGAGATTCTCTTAAATGTTTTAGTACCTACATGCATAGAGACATTGTATACCTCTATGGCTTGCCCAGTATTAACCAGCCTTGGTAAATTATAGGTTTATAGAATATAGAAAATCCTTATCTATTCACCTCCTTAGTAAGAACAACTTCTAATTCAAATGACATGTACTGGTCTCCAGTAAAGGGATTTGCTTATATTCATAGAATTAATGAAATATATATGATGAAGTATTAAGCTGAATGAGCTTAATACAGAAAATGCATATTATGAAATTAATCATATATGAACAATGTTAAAGATTCATACGCAAAACTTTATTTTGCCATAACTATTTTTTGTGATTATGAAGATATAACCTGATCCAGGAAGGAAATGAATAAACAGTTGTTCTTTTTAGAAATTAATAAACTATCTACTGTACAAGCCCATATACCTATAGTACAATGAAAGAATGAAGATAACTTCTTTACATTGTGAATGGTTATGAGAAATCCAGTGACCATGATGTTATCTAATTCATATATGCCAATATTTCCTCACCTGTGCTGAATTAGTTGAAAGCTCACAGTACTCATGAAAAGAGTCATATCATAGCTTTGGTATAATTACTGTGGCTGCAATAAAACTACAACTTACACACAAACATATAACCCCAAATAGATCCATTTTAAATGGATGAAGTAATAATATAATTTATTTTAAGAAGTACTTCAAAGACATTTTTCTTGGTTAAATCTGTACCACTTAATTTTTCCTGCCTCCTTAAAAGGTTCTTAAAATTTATCCATGAACTTTCTTCCATCTAATTACATGAACTGTGTCACATGATGTCACATGCTAGTTAAATGCATGAGCACTGCAGTTGCTCACATAAACCAAACATAAAAAATACTGAGGTTATTATCAGAAGAGTGGTAGTTAAGGATTCTATCTTGTGCATTTATGGGATTCCACAAAAAGTGTTCTACTTAGAACACATAACATTTTCTTTCTCCTAAAACAAGCATAATGAGGCAAAATATTTGAGTGAGAACAAATAACACAAAAGTACAACTCTTGGAGGAAAAAATCTGACATTTACCAACAATTTTGGGGAGATGAAACATCAACACTTAAATGATGCAGTCCATCACGTGAATCTGTAATGTGTCTATGTCAGGCAGGACTTCTCCACATTTGGGGCAAGCATGAATTATATTCTGTTGTTGCCAGTTCCTGTCCTCAGCTCCTGGGACAAGCATGAAATAAAATATCATTCTGTTAGTTTCCTTTTGTAAGTAGTTTCGCTTGTTTGATTTTTAAGAATGGATGATTAATTTTAACATCAGTTAAACTGTGTCATCAATACCCAGTGGGACATGAACACAGGTGTCTGGTCTTTAACTGAAGTCATCACTATGCACACAGAGAAAATCTCCCCAAATAGTAACCCTGCTTCCCTATTATTTTAGGATTTAAACTCTATTCCAGGTTCTAGGCATGTGAAAATATTAATACATAATTTCAGTTCTAGGTACAGGGCAATACACGTTCTAGTAAAAACTAGAATATTGGGCCAGGCATGCTGGCTCACACCTGTTAATCCTCGCACTTTTGGAGACTGAGGTGGTAGGATTGCCTGAGGCCAGGAATTCAAGACCAGCTTGGGCATAGCAAGACCCTGTCTCTACAAAAAACAGAAAAATTAGCCAGGTATGGTGGCACACCTATAGTTCCAGCTACTTGGGAGGCTGAGGTAGGAGGATCACTTGGGTCCAAGAGTTTGAGGTTGCAATAAGATATGATGATGCCACTGCACTCTACCTAAGGCGACAGAGTGAGACCCTGTCTCCAAACACACACACACACACACAAAACCCTCTAGAATATTGGAGAGAAGAAAAGAGACAAATGGGAATATAAGCAAAAGAGGGAGAGAATGCAGAGAAAGAAATCAACAGCCCAGGAGAGGTTTCCTAGAACAGGATGTACCTGCTCAGAAGCAAAGGCAACAATCTCATTTATTCAGTAGCTGCTGAGACCTCCAGGATGTGCAAGAGACTCTGCTGTGTGCTGGGAGACAGATGTGGCACGGAAGCCACGGGAGAGAAGTGGCAGTGGCTGTGTGGCGAGGTGAAGTGTTAGGCGCACGAAGGTTCAGTGGGAGTCAGAGAACGGCCCTGGCTCAGGCCTTAGTGCAGAAAGGCCTCCTGGATGAGACCGATTACACCTGAGAGAAGCCGTGAGACCGAAGAGGAGTTATCCAAGGAAAGTGAGTGAGGAGAAACACTTGAAGAATGCATCCTATCATACCCCCAATTCTGGAGTTGTGCTGAGGTTCAAGCCTAAATTAGAGAATGTCTGAAAGAAGCCCTGACACTGGGCAGGTCCCCTGTGTACAAACTGTGATCCATGCAGGAAACTACTTCTGGCTCCCGGGCATCTCTGTGGTCTGATCTTTCTGGACCAATGCATACCAGTTTGGTTTTTAAATCGCTGCCTAGACTTTGGTTCGGCCCTCAAAATGTTTGTTTTTGGAGGTAACCTTTAACGTGGCTATTTGCTTCTAAGGACATCATTTGAATGTAATAACATATAAGACTATTAAGATGGTTTGTGTTCAGCAATCTTAAAAGGCATTTGTGAATAGATATGTTGATCATAAAGCATGATTTCTGAAGCAGGGAGCTTTCTAATGGTCGCAGTGAGATCAGGGGTCGGAAACTTCTTTTGTAAAGGGCCACAGTAAAAACTGTAGGCTTTGCAGGTCATACAATTTCTGTCACAACTACTCAGCTCTGCTACTGGAGCATGAAGGCAGCTACGGACAAAATGTAAATGAAAGGGTATGACTCTGTCCCAATAAAGCTACATGCCAAATCCTGGTCTAGGCTTCAAGACCCCCACTTGGGTTGCTGTGCCAGTCTGTTCACAGCCTCTCTGCCTCCTGCTCTCTTGCTCTGTAATAAGCTTTGTCCTTTTTCATTATCAGCACATCATCCTCATTTCTGCCCTTGCATCATGCTTTTCTAACCCCTAGCTTTGAGATCAGGCGTAAAGCCACATCTTTTCAAGGAGTTTCTCAACTCCCCCGGCCCTTCCTCCATCTCCAGTGCTGTTCTTTCCCTCAATCACACGCTACCCACCGTGAACGCATCTCTTCACATGCACATCCTGTCTCTCCAGCCAGACCGCAGCCCTTAAGGATCTGCCCATGCCCTGTGCCTTGTCTCCTGGGCTTAGCCGCTGTCCTGGAACAGAGCAGGCTCCTAAACAGCTGATGACAACCATGATGGAATATATTAAGAGGAGTGTTGTTTAAAGCTATCTTATCAAGAAATAAAAAATTCTTTTTATAACAAATAAGTTTATTGGACTATTAAGAATGAATTTATACTTTGTGAAGATTTTTAGTCAAAGACTGACCAGTTCTTTTTTTTTTGATGGAAATAGGTATTAACCTAATATATTTATACAGAAGAAAAATCGTCCTTTAAGAAATCCAGGTGCAAGAGATTGCTCTCTTTGACCCGAGACAATCTTGTAGGGCACTTCTAGAAATCAGGTTTATAGGTGTTCCTAAGACATTTAAAATCAGGTTTGAGAAAATAGCTGGCAGAGTTCAAGTGAGTAAATGCTCCTTTCAGAGAGGAACATAGCTTTCCCCACTGATGCTAAAAAATGCCTGAGGCTAATATTTTTATTAGGCCACGTGCTACCTCTTCCAGCATGTGCTTCCTGAATAATACTATGTTTATTTTCAACCTGAATTACTACCTCTAATATTTAACCTATTTTTTTTCCTGTAAGGGAACGTTGGTGTGTGGGAGAAGGGGGCAGATGGTGGATAAAAGGAATACTCAGGGAAATTTCCCCCAGATTTAACAGTTCACTACATATACTGAACTGATGGGGTCTTGCTATGTTGCCCAGGCTGGTCTTGAACTCCTGGCCTCAAGTGATCCTCCTGCCTTGGCCTCCCAGAATGCTGGGAATTTTACTTTTTTTCATACCTAGAATCAAGGGTAATACTTCTTTTCCTTTCAACGATAAGACAGTAATTTGTTATATACTAAAGAATGCTATTATTAGTTTATGAAAACTATGTAATAAACATAGCACCATACTAGTAAGAAGTGTCATGATCAGTTTCACTCAGGAAATTAAAACCTGGATATTATATAATTAAATGACAGTTTATTCTGTGCAGTACTGGGTAGAGTCAGACAACTTTGGGGTCCACTTCCAGTCTGCCTCTAACTAACCTTGCAATCCTGGGTTATTTAAAAGTTTCAGTTTTGTCTTCTGTTAGAAGGTGATGATACATACCTCATGTAATTTTGTGAGGCTCAAATGAGATAATACTAACGTTGTGAGATCAGCACAGCGACTGACATAGTAAACTGACATAATAAATGGTAATATTATTATGTTCATAACAGCAGGTAGTGGGTACAGATACATGCTCCAGGGGCTTACCAGTTAATACAGTACTTAAATACCTATTTAGAACACATAAATGCTTATAAAATAGCAGATAAGTCCAAAAACAAAGGAATAAAATACTTTGGGGAAGTTCAAGAGGGATATGATACATGGAGATAGAATTTGAAAAGGGTTTTAAAGATGGGGCAAGTGTTCCCTGGGAAGAGACTGGGGGAAGGTGGGAACATGCATGAGAAGGGTATCTGTGTGAAGGACACTGCATAAACGAACATAAACATGCGCAAGCATAGGCTTAGGACCAGTGGAAGGGGACGGTTCAGCTTGGCTCATATCTGTAGGAGACCAGAGTGAGACAAGGCTTAACAGCTGGCCATGCCAGCCTTATGTGACAGGAGGAAGAGTCTGGTCTGGATTCAGTGGGTCGTGGATGGAGAATGGAGCACTGTGGGAATGGGACTGGCGGGTGTTATATTTTGGGCAGCTCGATTTAGAATCTATTGTGTAAAATGTAGTGGAATTTTTCTTCAAGTATCTTTTTTATAGGATGTTGTCATTCCCTGAAAACCCAGAATCACACAGCACTCACCTCTCTCAACAAGGTAAGCCTGCTGGTCGGGGTCACTTGTTCTTGCCCCATGACGGCTCTGCATCTCCATCAAGGACTGCCTACTGGGATTAAAAGCAACACTATATGTGATGTTCTACAACCCTGAAACATGACAACATTAAGCACATAGTCAACAGAAGTAGGAGAAAAATAGAATCAAACGAAGTGCCAGAACCAAGGTTCACAAAAACCAGAACTTGAAACTAATTTGAGTTTTAAATACTAGTGGCACTAGGATACTATTGTACAAGCAAATAATTTAGATTAAAAACAAATCAGTTGGGAAATAACCAAACTTTGATAGGGAATGAATTAGAAAAAAGTGGCATATTTCCAAATCAAGACACTATACAGCAATTAAATATAGTGAATTAGATCTGCATTTATCAGCATTGACAGAGTTCAAAATCACAGTGTTATATAAAGCAAGTTGTAGAACAATACCTATAGTGATTATGTTGTAACTTAAACATAGAGAAATCAATATTAGTATCTTGTTTTAAGATATTATGTCGGGGTGTGTGTATGTAAAAATGTAAAATAGATGGGGAGACTCCCCACCAAACTCCTGGTGACTCAGGTAAGGGAAGGGAGGAATTTAATGAAAGATGAGGAACGAAGGAGAATTCAACTTTATCTACAACTTCCTTTTTTCCTTTAATTAAAAAAATACGTGAAGCAAATAAAAGAAATGTTAGCGACTGGCAATTCAGGATGGGGTACATATTGGTGTGGGTTATTTTTTCTTCTGTATTTTACTATGTTTCAAAGCTTTCTCAAAATATATTTTTAAAAGTCAGAAGCAAATTTTTAGCAGTATTTTCTTTTAAAGCATATTACAGAATTTAAAGTGTTATAAATATTTCATTTATGACAATGGCAAGATAGGTCATCGGGACACATAATGTTAGGTTTTCACAGCTTCTCTAAAAGCAAGGAACTTGATCAAGTGAAGTGTACATGGAGCAATTCTTATAGCTCAAATTAGGAAACATGTCAGACAGGTCACCTCTGCTACAGCCCATGCTGACATGTGCTCTAAGTCAGGGGTCCCCAACCTATGGTAAGCTGTATAATTATTTCATTATATATTACAATGTAATAATAATAGAAATAAAGTACACAATAAATGTAGTGTGCTTGAATCATCCCAAAACCATTCCCTCGCCCCAGACCATGGAAAAATTGTCTTCCATGAAAACAGTCCCTAGTGGCAAAAAGGTTGGGGACCACTGCTCTAAGTCTTCCTCTCTCTTTACCTTACCTGCTGCCATCTTCAAAAGGATCATTCTCTTTCAGCAAAATTGCCAGCTGCAATGCCAGTTGCTCTTTTTCTTCATGAATCTTCTCTCTTGCTGCTCTTTCAGCATGAAAGTCAGAACAGTAAACCTCCATCTGTTAGAGGAAAAAAGACATAGAAGTTACTACCTTGACGAATGTGGATTCTCTGTGGCTCTCTAGCTGTTCATGAGGTGAAGAGCTAGTGCTACATCCTCTGATAGGCCTTGTAAATCACAGATACATATTCCTGCTAGAAACCAGTATAATGACCACGACTTTCCAATTACAGTCCACTAGTAGATACAAAAGTTGTATGTGCATGTGTGCTGTAAACAATTCAAACCCTGCCATAGGGTGATTAGAGCTAATAACAAGGTATTGCATGTTTCAAGATAGCTAGGAAAGAGGATCTTGAAAGTTAACGCCACAAAGAAATGATAAAGATTTGAGGTGATAGACATGCTATCTACCTTGATTTGATCATTATACACTGTACCCATGTACTGAAACATCACACTGTACCCCATAAACGTACAATTAAATGTCAGTTATAAACAAAATTTTAAAAATCAAAGAATTCAAAAAAATTATCAAGTAAAAACAAAATACTTAATAGTAAATTGAGTGAATTGAGCATTCTTCTAATACCAGTTTTTAACTTTCAATGTTTAAAATTAGTTTTTTTCTTTTCAAATTACTGGTTCTAGGATACAAATTATTATCTATTACTTTTAAAGGTAAAAGTAGTAAAAATATAAATAGTCTATCAAAACTGTAGTTACCAAAGAAGTATATAATAAAGAGATCATTTTAAGGGATTTCTTACCAATTGTGAGTGATTCAGTATTTTATGATATTGATGGATCACTGGCTTTTTGAGTAAGACTTAAATTTGAGTTAGAGTCTCAGTTTGTCACTTACTAGCTTTGAGTCAGTAAGAACCAGGTTGTTGTTTTGTTCATTCCTATATCCCCAGCAGTGAGAACAGTGTCTGACATACCATAGGTACTCAAAAAGAGTTGCTGAATGAATGAACAAGGGTATCCATCAAGACAAAACAAATGTCTGTGTCCAGAATGTGGCAAAAATACATGACTACAGGAGAGTAGGAGACCCTACTAATGAGTTATTTAAGCAAAAGATATGCTATAAAGAACTCAGAGAATACAAGTTAAGATTCTGTTCCTCTAGAAATAAAACTAGAGCCATAAGTACCAGTCAAACACCTTCATTTCACTGGAGTCAGATACTGGGCAGCCAAAGAATGAGTATGTATGTAGGGAATAACAAGCTGTTGACATTATTATATTAAAAATAATGTTCACCTACATCATATTGCCAAAGATTTAAAAGAAGCCTTTTATATCCTTTGACACCTGGATGTGAGGACATAGTAGCTCTCATCTTTTGGTGAGGGGATAATTTTGGTTATTCATTTTTAGAAGACAAGTTGGTCATATTTATTTAACTTAAAAACAGGCATACTCTATGACCTAACCATTCCATTTCTGCATCTTAATACAGATTCCACAACTTCACAAAGACAAACTTACAAGAATGTTTGCTTCAGCATTCTTGGCGATAGCCAAATATTGGAACAACCTAAATGTCTACTAATCAAGGACTGGCTAAATCTGCCATGATAATATATATTTTGGAATGCTAAGCAACAAAATTAAAAATAAATTTTAAAATAACATATAAGTAAAAAACCAAAAACAACATGTGGCTGAATAATAGCATGAAGAGATGTCCAAGATATATCATGAGTGAAAAAGTTGTAGTACAAAAGGTATAGTAAGGTCCCATTTTTAATGAAGCAAAAAAATAGAATAAAAACAAAAGAAATCTATCACGTACTTACCAAAATGGAATTTGGGGGAATTGGATTTTTTACTTTCTACTTTATACATCTGTGTATTGTCTAAAATTTTTATTTTATAAGGAGTAGCATTGTTTGTATAATTTAAAATAAATTTAAAATATTTTAGTACCTATTTATCCTAAAGCTTCTTCTGAGATCTCTAGTTACTTAAAAAAAAGACTTCCCCCCATTCTGTTCTGTTATTACATCTCAGGCAGGATGTATTCTCACTCATAAAGTTTCCTCTAAGTACTCCACTCATCAGTATCAAGAGTGGGCCAGCCAAAATAGTCACAGCAAGCCTCTTACACAAGTTCTTCCAGAGAACAGTAAAAGAAGAAATGTGCTTTAACTTGTTTTTATGAGACCAGTATAATCCTGATATCAAAACCTGATGAGGGCATTAGCAAAAGGAAAATTCTAAGCCAATCTTACTCAAGGATCTAGATAGAAAAATCTAGATAGAAAAATCCTAAGCAAAATATGAACAAACCAAATCCAGCAATATATACAGAAGATTATTTGAGAGATCCAAGGATTAATATTTTTTAAAAAAATCAATGTAATTCACCACATTAACAAATTAAAGTAAAAAAGCATATAATTATCTAATTATAGTATTATACAAAGAAAAAACATTTCCCAAATAAAATCCAAAATCCACTCAAGACAATAATTTTTGGCAAACAAGGGAAAGAAAGGGATTTCCTTCATCTAATAAGTGATATCTACAAAAAACCTATAGGAAGCATCACATACTTAATGGAGAAATATTGAAAGCATTGTCTCTGAAACTGGGAGCAAGGAAAGGCTGCCTGCTATCTCCACTACTGTACAATGTTGTAGTGGGGGTCCAAACCAGTTCAATAAGACAAGAAAAGAAATAAAAGATTAGAAAGGGAAAAATAAAACTGTCATTATTCAAATAATATTATTATTAAGGTACAAAGTCTAAAAGATTATTCAGAAATATTATTGGAATTAAAATGTAAGTTGAGAAAGTTTGCTGCACACAAAATTGATATACAAAAATTAACTATATTTCTATATAATAGCAACCTTTGGAAATAAAGTTTTAAAAATATGCCATTTATAACAGTATCATAAAAATATAAAATATCTAGGAATAATCTAATAAAAGATGAGCAAAATCTCTACTAAGAAGATTAAAAACATTATTGAGAACAATTAAAGAAGATATACCATGTTCATGGATTGGAGGAATCAATGCTGTAAAGATGTTAATTCTCTCCAAATTGATCTATATATATTTAATATAATTCCAATCAAAATCCAAGTAGATTTTTTTTTGTGTGTGGAAGATACCAAGCACATTCTAAAATTTATAAGGAAAGGAAAAGGAAAAGAAAACCAAAGTCCTCTTGAAGAATATCAATGAGGTAAGAGAACTTGCTCTATCAGGTATCAAAATTTTTGATGCTTTAGACAGGATGGTACCAGAGCAAAGATACACAAGCCGACCAATGGAACAGTATAGAGTCCAGACACAGACCCATGCATACCTGGCCACAATTTATGATGAAGAGGGCAGCAGAGCTCTTAAGAAAAAATGGCTTTTTAGTAAATGGTACAAAGCCAACTGGATATTCCTATAGGAAAAAATATGAATCTTTACTCTTATCTCACTCTATATACAAAAGCCAATTTCAGATGGTTTGTACATCTTAATATAAAAGTTTTGTAAAACAACAAAATTTTTAGAAGGCATCATAGGAGAATATCATCATAGCCTTGGGGTGGTGAAAGCTTCTTAATTAGGACACAAAAAGTACTAATCATAAATGAAAAGACTGATAAATTGGAATACCTTAAAATTAAGAACTTCTGTTTCTCAAAAAACACCTTTATGAGAGTAAAAAGGCAAAAAACTAACTGACAAGGGGCTTGTGTGTGGTGTATGTACAGAGCTCGTAAGAGCAAGAAAAAGCCAGGCAAACCAAAAGAAAATGGGCAAAGACTTGACGTGGCCCTTCACAAAAGAGAATACTCAGAGGGCCAATAAACACTTGAAAAAGTTCTCAACCCCATTAGTCATCAGTGAAGTATAAAGTAAGTGAGATACCACTATATACCTGCCAGAGTGGTTAAAAGTAAAACGACTGATGATGCAAGTGTTGGTAAGATGTGGAACAATGGAAACTCTCTGTTGACAGGAGTGAGACTTGGTCCAACTACTTTGGAGAACTGTTTGGCATTACCTGTTAAATGTGAGTAACATGCATAGCCTATGAACCAGCAATTCCACGCCTCGGTGTGTACCCAACAGCAACGAGTGCACATGTGAACAGGACATGCATGGGAATGTCACTGCAACATTAACCCTAATGCTACAAGCTGGAAATAACCCAACTACCTATCAACTGTAGAGCAGATACATAAAATTCACTGAGCTACGCACTTAAATGTTGGGTGCTTTTTCCGTGTTTCAATTTAAAAGTTTTAAAAATATTCATTGTTGAAAAAAAAATCATATATTTTAAACACCATCACTTTCCCATTGGAGGATGCCATCGGGACTGGCCTTGCTCAGCTCAGACTTCGGAATGTGTCTCACCTGAGCCCGGAGGACGCTCATGGTTTCCAGGTCCTCCTCCTGCCTGGCGATGGTCTGCTTCATCTCGTCCATCTGAAGCTGCTTCGAAGCCAGGGCCTTCTCTGCCAGTTCCAGTTTTTCATGTAGTTCCCGCAGCACTGCCTTATCCACTTTTTCTGACTGAAAAAGAGACATTTATTCTAGAAATGGTTTTGAAATAATTCAGCCTATTTTAGTAAAGTATTAGATAAAGGTTTATTTTTTTTTAAAGTTATCGGCTCTAGTCTGTTAATTAGCAATGCTAACTTACCAGAAAGTTATATTGATTTAACTTATGGCTTGCAAATAATAATTTCTTAATGTAAAAAAATAATTTTTAAAAAAGATAACACTGAAATCAGGAAATAATAACAAACCCCAACTTGAAGAGGCTATGACTCACTGATACTGTTGTTTTTCTACAAGTTACTTTTACTTTGTGAAGTCAGTGGAAAAGAAGAAATATGTTTAAATTTAAAATCTACTAGGTCTAAGAGAGGAAAACCATTCTATTAAAAAATAAATGGGAAACAAAGAATAAATTTATAAGGATAACAATTCAAAGACCTCTGCTAATTCAAAGCTGTCATCTACAGTGAGAATCTGTAGATAATCACACCATGCTGGGCATTATTACTCATTTAAATTGCACGTGGATCTACAGTGAGACTCTGTAGATAATCACACCATGTCAGGCATTATTACCAATTTAAATTGCACGTGGATCTACAGTGAGACTCTGTAGATAATCACACCATGTCAGGCATTATTACCAATTTAAATTGCATGTGGAAGAGTTGGGGGGGGTCCCAAGTTCACCGACAGCAGGCAAGCTAGCTGTAGCTGTGCGCAATGCCACGCAGTAGATGGCCCCTTCAGTCCACAGGAGCCAATGCTCTTAGCTTTCCTACAAACTTACCCTAAAAATATTAAAAAATACTAAAAGTTTACTCCCTGACTGTAGGATATTAGCACCATCTTCATACACAACAAAGGACATTATACATATGCGCAACATCAGAAGTTATAAATGCTTAGACACTAGAAGTAATAATAAACTGGAAAACCTTTGAAACCAGACTTAGTTAAGGATTCATGGAACTATTTTATATACAAAATGTTCAAGTTTCCATTTACTTCTAGACTGTAGACGTAATTTTTTTTTCTGTGATTACCTCTTTCCTTGTTAGTTCCTCAATTGTTGTCAGTGCCTTATTATGTTCTTGAAGAAGCTTGCTGTGTGTCACCTGTAGAATGGCTAATTTGGACCTATTAAAAACAATATTGAAAAGTGGAGTCTTGGGGGAAAAGATCATAGAAACTTACAGTCTTACCTCCCAGCCTTCTTCTGAACACTCAAGTAGCAAAATCTCCTCACCTACCTTTATTATCCCATCACCGACTAGCATTTCTTACTCTCAGAGAAAATAATCTTTTCCAAAGAATCAAGATAGAATGCAAATATAATTTGCATAATTTTGTTATAATAAAACTTTTACATTCCATCCCCTCTGAAAAGTCTCCTAGTGCTTGCTCAGATAAGTAAAGAAGAAATTTTATGAATTTATTCTCAGATCCTAATTCCAATCTATAGAAAAAAGCTAGCCTATCTTCTTTGGCAAGTTGCCCTTCCATCACGGCACACTCACTTTTCATCTTCCGTTTTAGCTTGCTCCATTTTGATTTCTGATCGCATGCTCTCCACTTGTAGCTCTAGCTTTTTGTTAGTATAAACAAGCTCTTGCTTTTCATTCAGCTCTGACGGGGTTGCAGAATTTTTCCTTTCGAGGGCCTGACACCTAAGAAAGGTCAAGGGTTGATGTGGATAAACAATGTTCCTTCATGTCTTGTCTCAGTGGCTTTTAAACAAATCCCAAGATTACGTAAAACACAAAGAATTTTAGGGTTGTAAGATTTATGAATGCAAAATAAAATATTTCATTCTCTTTACTTCTTTACTAGACATGGCCATATTTCTGAAACCTTATGCCTAAACATAAAAAAGTGCAGATCTAAGATCATATGAGGTACTGTCCTGTTTGAATTATTGTTTCAAGTAGTCATACAAATACGTTTTTGTTATTTAAACACAGATCAAACTAGTAATTGGCTAAAGGTGCTTCTCATATAGTGAACCATCTTTTATATTTAAAAAAGTTATGAGTTCTGTCAATCACAAAGACTTCAGCTTCTGATAAAGATTCAATAAGGGAAAAAGGAAGTCCCCCTAAGTACTCTTGAAGATCAGAAAGAGAATTTCAATATAATAATAGCAAATACAAATAAATGACAGGTATCCATAAGGCATTAATGCGAAGCCTAATAGACATCACATTTAATGCGACATATATAATAGAAATTATTACACAATTTACAAATGACAAACTGAGGCTAAGAGAGGTTAAATAATTTGCCCAAGGTAATAACACAAATATGTTGCAGACTCTTATTTCAAATCTAGGTCTATTTGTCCAAAGTCTTTAGCTGTAGCTGCTATTGCTGAATTAGATTACTATAATACTGTAGAGCGATGGTCCCCAACCCCTGGGCATCAGACCGGTACTGGTCATTGGCCCATTAGGAACTGGGCTTCCCAGCAGGAGGTGAGCAGTGAGTGAGTGAGCAAAGCTTCATCTGTATTTACAGCCGCTCCCTATCGCTTGCATTAGCACCTGAGCTCCGCCTCCGGTCAGATCAGTGGCAGCATTAGATTCTGCATTAAGGTGAGTGGTATAATTATTTCATTATATATTACAATGTAATAATAATAGAAATAAAGTACATAATAAATGTAATACACTTGAATCATCCCCAAACCACCCCCCAGTCTGTTCATGGAAAAATTGTCTTCCATGCAAATGGTCCCTGGTGCCAAAAAGGTTGGGGACTGCTGCTGTAGAGTGTTGAGAATCATAACCTCAGGAAAATATACACCTGTATATTGTGCTAAAAACAGGTTTGCCAACCAATCCAACAGAACAACATCAGCTTAGTTTTGGGTAACTTCTTACATCAACAGAAAAAAAGCAAATGGAGAATTCTCAATCTATTAGCCTTTAATAACTGATTAAAAATGATTGAAATAATTGAAATTGATTTTTTTCTAAATAAACCTCACTCAAGTTCGTTATGCTCTTTTCAGCTTTCTGTATGTATGTTCATATCAATATCGTCAGTTTAAGTTACTCACAGGAAATCCGGCCCACAGCTTTGTACAGATCCCACATAGGCTCGTACACTTGACACCCTCCCCTAAATGGCAGAACCAAAGCCCCCGTCTCCATCCCTCCATATCACAAGTGTTTCCCACTCACACAGTAACCTGGACATTAGTGTTTTCTGAATTCACACTTTAATTAGGTCTCTACTTTTCTGTTAGTTACAAGACTATGTTTTTATGCAGCAACATATTAATACTTTGTAAAAATGTTTATTTTTCAGAGGAGGATAAAATTGATCCTTCTTACTTTTCTTGAAGTCTCTTCTTCATTAGCTCAGCTTCACTGAGTTTTGTATGAGCTTCCTGAAGCTCCTTAAACAGGGATGTCACCTGAAGGTTCAATATTTCCACTTCACTTCCAACCTGTCATACAGGAAATCCCAAATAAAGACATTAAATAAACCTCTTTGTGAGAAAACAGTCTGAACCTTTACTATCTGATTAAGACTGATTGAAGAATTGATTCAACTTTAAGAATTAATACCCCAAATGTCTTGTATGAAAAGAAATGTTTTGGATACAACTCTGTTTCCTCATAAAGCATGAACCAATAAGTTTGGATGCACTCTCGATAATGACTTTATCACTATTAAGATTTACCCTACTCACCGTTTAGGAGATCATAGATAACAGAGGTGTCAAAGCACAATCCTATTTATCCAGCTAACAATTCACCCCCCTATTCCTTTTCCAATTTATGTTTCTAGTTTACTCAACTATTTTTGTTGGACAGCCTCTTTCCTGACAGTTCTATGATTTTTGTAAATGAGCTTTATGATGCCTTGGAAGTCTCAATTCTTTCCTACTACTGGTCGTCAAATTACTTTTAGTCAGCAGGGTACTGTTACTCACTGGTGGTCTCTTCATCTCAGTTTTCTAAATGTTCTGTGTTCTCTCAATAGTAGGGGACTCAGTCCTCTATGTGGCATACAGTAGGCATTCAATATATGTATTTGTGGAATAAATGAATTAAAGTATTTTATGTAAATGCCTTTCATGTGGGCTACTGTGGCCATCATAACTTCATGGCTTCATTAACTTCCCCTAAGCTCAAGACTCTCAGCAAGCTCAAAGGTACATCTCTAAGTTGCCAGACAACACTGAATACATAAATTATATATATTTTATATATGTATGTGTGTGTGAGAATCTTTTTCATTCAAACTACTTTACTCAAACCAGTAGTGGGATGGAACCAAGATCTAAGTTTCTGAGTCATATCCTCAAATGATCTCATTTTAAAGTGGACAAAATTCCTTTTTCGTTCAGCAGGCTTGTTCAGTTAAGGACTTAGGAGGAGAAATCCATCAAGAAGGGATATAGGAGTGGTTTTATAGCCTACTGATAGGAATATATCTCACTACAATTGATGAAATCCAAACCAGGACAAAGAAATATAAAAGATAATATATAAACATCAATATTATTTCTGTATTTCTAAAGCAAATAACACATCACAAGACTCGAATCCAGCTTCTGGACCATTCTTAGGTGTGCGGGGGTGTGACGTGGTCTTGGAATCTTAGTACCCACAGTTTCTGGGCCTTTCTCCTCTTCATTCTCTTTTTCTATACTCCCCTCTGTCTGGGTTTCAATCTCAGAACGATCATTTGCTTTCTTTTCAAAGTCTGAAACTCTGAAAAATTGCAAAATGTAGAAAAGTTACTTTCTCTTTGGCTTTAAGGGGAATAGCAACTGCAGAAGCACTGAAAAAAAAAAACATTGTTCAAAATTTGGATAAAAGATCAGGGGTTTTCAAAATCTCTTCATATTCACTGTATTAGCACTGGTTTTGTTTTGCATCCTAAAACTCTCTAGAATTGATTTCAGGGATGAATACAGGCAGAAGTAAAAGACAGGTGTAACTAACTCGAACATTGCCTGTTTTCATGTAACTGTACTATCCAGAAATATTTTAAAAATGGTTTTAGTGTATGTATCCATGTGGATGTGTGTGTTCCGTCAGTGTGTTGTGTCCCATTGACAAGAATTCAGCAGAGAGAGAAAGACTTTTCTTCTTAGGACTCATCTAAATTTATAAGTCCCTGAACAAACAAACAAATGTGGCACCATGCTTACACCAAATCCTAATCACAGGCAAATGACACAGAGACTGTGGCTAAAGATGGTAGGTTGAATATATGTATACAATTTTTCTCCCACCGCAAAACCCTCCTAAAATGACTTTCAAAAAACCACATGCCTACAGAACAGAGAGAAAGGGAAAGGAAGTAACAGCAGGAAAATGTGGGAAGCACAGGTATGAGTGGTGACTGGCTGAGGAGCCCAAGAAGGATAAACAGTAAGGAGGCCAGAAATGACCTGATTCACACTGTGGAAATTCCAGGAAGCTTGGGAATCGGTGACACCAGGTACCTATGGAAGTGGTGATAAGATGGGGCCTCCTTATGAAGGACTAGAAGGTGGTAAAATAAAGGCACTCCAGACCCAGATGTGAAGCAGAGTTGAGGGCCTGGGATTTCTACTTTAAAAGAAAGGAATTTAATTACAGACTACTGAGACCTTCAGCCTTCTTTTCCTCATCTCAAGAAACCTGCCATCTAGAAAAAAGTCAGAAGGCTGGAAGTCTTCTCTGGAGAATCTGACCAGGTCAAGGGAAAAGATGAAAAGTTTCAGACATGGGGCTTCCCCAGCAAACCCTCCCAGCTGGATCTCCCTACACCTTGCTAGGTGTATAGCTCTTCAGATTAGAGCTAATGAGCTAGGCCTGCCTTTCACGTGGAAGTCTCATGCCCCAACCAGCTTTCTCTCAGTATTTAACAAGACAATAATTAGTTGCTAGGACCAATGTTGTTCTCTACATGGGCATTGGCATGATGATTTCCTCCTTCCTAAAATAGGACTGAAATCAAGAAACAAAATCAGTGGTACAAGAACAACCTGTCTTGATGTATACACTATATAGGATATGATAAAAACACATTGCAAGACTTAACATGTCTTTCTCAAGTCGATCTTCAACCATTGTCATTAATCATGGGAAATAGGGGTATAGATGTTCTAAATTTGATTCTGAATAATTGCAGTGATTTATAGGAAAAGGGAACAATAAAGTACATAAATTTTACCCCAAAGCCCAGTCTAAATGATTTTGCTTGTGATAGCATTATGCTACAGCTGTACCAATATAAAAAGGTCTATCAGCTATTTAAAAAGGTGTATGTATATAAAAGAGGTGGCACCATGTCTCAACTCATTCTATGAAGCCAGTATTATCAGGCTACAAAAATTAGATATCATAAGAAAATAAAACTATAGACTAATATCCATTATGAATATAGATGCAAAAATCCTCAACAAAATAATAGCAAACCAAATCTGGCAACATATAAAAAGGATTATATACCATGACCAAGTGGGATTTATCCCAGTAATCCAAGGTTGGTTTAACATCTGGAAATCCATTAATGTGACATACCATATTAATAAAGGGGGAAAAACATCCAAAAAAACCTATAGGATTATCTCCATAGACACAGAAAAGGCATTTGAAAAAATCCAAAATCCTCTCATAATAAAAATGATAAATTAAGAATAGAAAGGAGCCTCTCAGTCTGACAAAGGCATCTATGTAAAACCTACAGCTAACATCATACTTAATGGTGAAAGACTGAGAGCTTTCCCCCTAAGATTAAGAACAGGACAAGGACACCTGCTCTCTCTACTTCTATTTAACACTGTATTGGAGTTCTAGCCAAGGCAAGCTTTTTTAATAGCTGGTAGACCTTTTTATATTGGTACAGCTGTAGCATAATGCTATCACAAGCAAAGTAAGTAAAATAAAGAAAAATAAGTAAAAGGCATTAAGATTGGAAAGGAAGAAGCAAAACTATTTCTATGTGCAGATGACACAATCCTGTATATAGAAAATCCTAAGAAATCTACTAAAAAATTATTAGCACTTAATAAATGACTTCAGCAAGGTTGCAAGATTCAAGATCAATATAAAAAATCAGAAATTGTATTTCTAGATATTAGCAATGAATAATCCAAAAATAAGATTCAACAATTCCACTTATGATAGCATCAGTACTAAGACTACAGTACTTAGGAATTCAACACAAAAAGTACAAGACTTGTGCACTGAAAACTACAAAACATCACTGAAAGAAATTAAAGACAGATAAATAAAAAGATACCCCATGTTCATGGACCAGGATGTTGTTATGATGGCAGTACTCCCCAAGTTGATCTCCAGAGTCAGTGCAATCTCTAACAAGATCGCAGCTGGCTTTTATTCAGAAATTAACAAGCTGATTCTAAAATTCATATGAAACAGCAAGGAACCCAGAATATCCAAGACACTCTTTAAAAAGAAGAACAAAGTTGGAGGGCTCACACTTCCTGATTTCAAAATTTACTACAAAGCCATAGTAATCAAGATTGGTGTGGTATTGGCCTAAGTTCCACATAGATGAATGGAATAGAATTGACAGTCTGATGAAGTTGGCCTCCTATATCATACCATACACAAAAATAAACTAAAAATGAACCACAGACTTAAACGTAAGAGCTAAAATTATACAATTCTTAAGAGAAAACATAGGAATGAATCTTTGTAAAAAAAGTAAAAAAAAAAATATCCAAACAAAAACTTGTACAAAATGTGCATAGCAGCATTATTCCTAATAAGCAAAAAGTGGCAAGGACCCAAATGTTTACCAGCCGATGAATGGATAAACAATGCTGTATATCCAGACAATGGAATATTAGTTGGCAATAGAAAGGAATGAAGTATTGACACAAGCTACACTGTAGATGAACCTCGAAAACGTTATGCTAAGTGAAAGAAGCCTGCCACAGAAGAACATATATTGTATAACACCATTTATATGAAATATGCAGAATGGGAAAATTGATAGAGACAGAAAGTACATTACTGGGAGGAGGGGGTGGTGAGTATTATGGATGTTGGGTTTCTTATTTGGGGAGACAATGTTCTAAAATTATATTGCAGTAATCATGGTTGTATAACCCTGTGAATATTCTAAAGCCACTGGAACGTACACTTCAAATGGGTGAAATGTATAGATCTTAATCATATTTCAGTAAAGCTCTTTTAAAAAAAACCCCCAAAGAATGCATAGTTCAGGTTAATCTATTTTGTACCTTTCTTGGGCTTCCTTGAGTGCAATTTGAAGTCTCTCCACCTTCTGGTTTCCTTCCCTTAGGCAAAGCAGGAGCTGGCTCACAGTTAACTCCTCAAATTCCAAATAATTCTTGGCACTTTCTGTAGATCTGCTCCTACATTAAGACATGCCATGTTCATAAAGGTTAAAAGATTTTCATCAGAAAATAAAGATATCAAAGTCTAAAAACAGAGTAGCCCAATATAACTAAAACCAACTTAAAGGAACTGCGTTTCAGAACCTTCTCCAACTAATTCTCATCCACTGACCAAGCACAGCTGGTCCTGGGAACCCCAGTGCCAAGGTCCCTCGTGCTTTACAGGGAAAATGTGGAGGCTTGCAGTGAGGCCCCAGAAAGGCTGGTTTTACACTGCTCATACTCACTTCCTCCAAATGGTCCCTGTACACCAGCGGTCCCCAACCTTCTTGGTACCAGGGACCAGTTTCATGGAAGACAATTTTTCCACGGACTTCGGAGTAGGGGAAGTGGAGCTCAGGTGGTGATGTGAGTGATGGGGAGTGGCTGTAAACACAGATGAAGCTTCGCCCGCTCACGCGCCACTCACCTCCTGCTGTGTGGCCTGGTCCCTTACAGGTCATGGACTGGTACCCGTCCACAGACCGGGGGTTGGGGACCACAGCTGTACACAACACCACAGCACAGTACCCATAGGAACAGTTCACCAGAGGCAGCCCTTGTTGGTGGCACCAGGCTTTCCAGAGATCTAGTGTCAAAGAGGACTGCACACGTATACAGGCACGTGTATCCAGATCACTGGCCTTTCTCAACTTCATAGAAACCATCACAGTCTCAAGTCAAGAGAAGAAAACCTTTCTCATTCCTGCTTTCAAATAATCAGAGCAGAGAAATGCAGACATATTTTTCTCGATATCACAATCTGATTAAATCAAGAGACATTTCAGTGACAGACAAAACCATGACCACCACTACAGTAACAACACATTAAGGATGGCTATGACAATGGGAACAGCAGCTACTTTTTCAGTAACCTACTCAAGTTCTCGTATCTAATAAAGAGCCAGGGTTAGATCCTGGTTACCAGGACTCCAGAGCTTGAACTCCAAACCTAGAATCAATCCAGACTCCTTACACTACTCACAAACAGGGTACACACCTGTTATTAATATTATTTTAAAAATATTAATTTTTTTTTAAGTGTGGCTTCAAAGAGGAAGTGGTCTTTGCATGTGGATGTGAATGAGGAGGAAGTGGCTTGAAGAGGGCTTTCTCCCTTCCCATTACTTCCAGGAAAGTCTTTTGATACTAACAAAAGCAATTTGGAAAAAAATTGAGATTCTTAACTAACAAAGGGAATAGCTTTCACTTATGCCAGCTGCCCAGTTTGATGAAAGAATCCTATCTAATACTTGTTTTCTCCCTTATACAAGGGCTTAGGAACATAAGTGAAGCAATTTTTTTTTCACATTTTATGTCCTTCTCTGTTTACATTCATCATGTTATAGAGAAAAGTCTATGAGGGAAGAGATCCCAGGAGAACTTTCCAGATAACTGTCTCTTAAATGGACTAATATGGTAGTAACCAGCTTACAGAGGACGAGCTAGCAGCCTCCCTGGGGTGAGCACCCAGTTCTGGTACCACCTACCCCCACAGAGGCTCTCCCACTATCTCAGACGTCTAACGTTTCCTAACATCCACCTGGGACAGGTAAACTTGAGACTCCACAGATAATATACCTGGGCACTTTCAAGCACCACCCACGGAGATTGAGAGTACTACCGGTCATGTTAACAAAAGATGATCCAGTACTGGCCACCCTGGCTTGTAACTGGGAAGGAAGAGGGGAGAGAAAACAGAAACATCTCACTTATGGGAGCTGGGCAGCCTGGTGCAAGGGAAGCCGCCCTGGGAATAAATGAACAAACACAAGTCTGGCTGAAGAACAAATGGCTGATTTGATTGAGAGCCAGTCTGTTTTTCCTTCTCATCTGCTGGAGGTGAGACACCTCTATGACAGAGTGGTCAGTGTGAGTTAGCCAAATAGGCACCAAACACTGTGTTTCATCTCTGCCAGTTTGGGCTGCAACACTAAATAGCATTCAAACCGAATAGTCTTGAAAGGTCCTGGTATGAATTAATAAGTTACTTTTTCAGCCCGTTATGTTTGACCCCCCAGGATGAGCTCAAAGTGACAAGACTGCCTAGTCTGCCTCCCTGCTAGTCTCTGTTTTCCTCCACGTACGTGTCAATGGTGTGTGTTCTCATGGACCCAGGGCTAGGCTTGATTTCTTTTACTGCCCCCTCTGCTTCTTCCTGTAAAAGCAGAAATAAAAGGGATTTAACACAGTATGTCTACAAGACAAGTTCTTTATTAAACAAGAAAAAAAAAGACCAAAGATTAAGAATTTTGATGATATGCAACTGAAGGAACCTACCATGCATTTAAATGTGAAATGTTTAAATTGGGTTACTCAAATGGGATGGGAATGTACTCTTCCCTCGCCCCACACACCTTGTCAGGATTATAAATATCTAGGCTAAGGAGTGAAGGTCAGACTCCTCTCCCTGAACACTTTCAACCTGACTCCATAAACATGAAAGCTTATCTCCTCCTCCCTCTCCCTGGCAGTTCCTTCTTTCTCAAGGTTAAGGCTGTGCAGAGCTGGTGACAACTCCATATACCTTTCTTGTACAGTCCTTTAAAATGTAAGATGCTAGAACTTGCTGAGGCAAAGTTGAAAAAGAGGCAGTTTTCTATGGACAAGACTAAGGCTAAGACTTATGGGATTGAAAGGCATTTATATTCCAATAAGCTCATAGGAAAAATCTTCAAAAATGCACAGAGATGGTTCTAGATATTATTTTTCTGCTTGGGGCCAATGAAGGTTCTAGATATTTTTTTTGATACACTCTTCCTAAATCTTGGGCAGTATTTTCCAGTTCACAGAAGCAAAACATGCAAAAGATGTTTACACTAAAAATAACTGTCACTCATCTGCAAGGGAGAATCTAATGGTAACCAGGCACCCTGAAAGAAGCGGCCTCATTTGGAAACTTGTGATATGCTGTTTGGGTTTCCTGAATTTTATCAGTTATTTGCAGGCTAAAGTTCTTCGACTAGACTTCTGTTTCAGTTATCTTCAGCCACTTGCAAAAAAGGTACTCTGGCAAAATATGCTTTTCCATTGGTATTTTAACTCTCTTGGTTTCGGCCACTATGAATACATCTAAAATGTACGAGGGAGTATGGACGGCATTTTCCAACTCTATTAATCTTTAGTGCAGCAAATGAACCCTAAAGTAAAGAAAGGCACACACTAATATTTCAGATATATCCAGTAGTTTAGGTTTCTTTCAAGTTGCTCCTTACTCCTCCTGACTTATCTACAAAGTACATTTTTCTCTTTCAAGGACACTATTAATGTCTTTTCCTGTATCAATCAGATGGGTACTTTGCCTAAGCCAAAATGGCAGTCTGTATCACAAAGGACTTTATCCTGGTGTGTCTTTCTCCTTCCTCTACCCAATCTTTGTTAGCGACATTGATGGAGAGGACCCTATATGGTGTGTCTACCTGCTTTGCTCTTTAACAGGACTGTCCCTACACCCCGATAGAGGTGTGACAGTTCTAACAGGTGCTGCACAAGAGCTTAGAGATCAGCACATGCCCCCTCACTGAGCTCCCTTCGTTTTGGGTTGCACAGACATCTGAGTTTGATGGTATTGGCTTCAAACTCGGCTCTCAGAGGTTCCTGAGCTGTTGCTGTTAGAGGGGAAAAGCCAAGACTCCCTCTCAACCTACAGCCCGAGCAGCCCAGCTCTCTTTCCTCCTCTTCTTATTTGTAATATGCCATGGCTCCTCATAAGACTGAAAAGAGGGTTCTACTATTAAAAAGGGTTTAAAAGCCATTTGTTCACTGCTTTTGGTCACAATTCTGCTCACCTAAGTGAACTGCTAAACGCAGCTTTGAGAGCTGGTCTGAAAAATGACAGAAAGTTCACAGTTGTATGTGTTCTTTTTTTTTTTAAGGACACAAAAATGTCCTATTTACCAGGACATATTGGAAAAGAAAAAAAAAAGACTATGCCTTTTGCCATAAAAGGTAATTAATATTTTTCCATTTCCTCCACAACAACCCTTACGAGCATTATGTTATACTTAAAAAATGAGAGCCAGTTCATCTTTAGTACACTGAAATTTCCTCATTATTTGGTTTCCCTGTGTTAACTAGAAAAACTGGTATTTGTTTCATCTGTCCAGGTGAGGCTTTGTAGGTTGCTTAAAACAAAAACAGAAACCTTACAGCCATCCTAATTTCAACAAAGGAGTCTTCTGCAGGGCCGCTGGTGTTCAGCTTGAGCTGTAGTTCAGACACGATGCCCAGCAGGTCTGCCTTCTCGGCCTGAAGGCGAGCCACCTGCATCTTCAGCTGCTCCATCTCCGGCTCTGCTTCTGCCTGGGGAAGCCTGGAGTCACCAGTGGGATCCTGGAAATGACAGGGAGTACAGCAAATTAACAAGTCAAACCAAGGACCCAGCCACCTCTGCCCATGGACAAGATCAACATCTTTGTCCCCTATGCCTTCAAGTAGAAAATTCTAGCTCGTACTTGACTATTTTGATATAGCATTTAAATTGGAAATTTTTACATTATTTTATTGTATTCAAATATTAGGAATTTAAAAATAATTTCATGATAAGAAAGAAAGGCTTCCTCAGCACACTGGACTAATCTGACATTATGAAAATAACCAAGCCTACTTTGGCAATGGTAGAGTCATAAACCGTAGTTCAAAATTCCAGAGAGTAAAAGTAAAAAGCTGCCATCACCCAACCTCTTGCCTTTTTTGCCCCCCACAAATGCCCATCCAAGCCCACTCTCCTACTTGTCATATCTACTTAGAAGCCAAAGCATCAAGGACATTTAATGGTCCAGTAATAGCAAAACACAAAGAAAGGTCCAAAAGGCTCCCAGTATGGAGGCTGGCAGCTAAAATACTCTACAGTGGGTGTCTTAAAGTTGCTAAAAGTACATCTGGTGATAAATAAAAATATTTAAAATTCAGAAGCTGGTGCCAAAGATTAAAAAAAATAAATTTCAGCCTATATAAACATTAATAATAAGCATTAATATTTCACTAATGTCAAGAATGTGTTGTGTTCACCCTGTTACATTCACTGCATATGACAAAGTCATAAGAGAATGACCCTGTTTGGATGCGGTGTTTTTACTTGGTTTTTTCTTTTCTTTTTCCTTTTCTTTTTGGTAGAGACGGGGGTCTCACTCTCGAGCTTAAGGTTGGTCTCGAACTCCTGAGCTTAAGCAATCCTCCCGCCTTGGCCTCCCGGAGTTCTAGGATTACAGATGTGAGCCACCACACCCGGCCAGGTGCTTTTACTTGGGAGGAGGGAGAACAGAGCTGGGCCACACTCTGCTAATCACTGAGTGTGTCACCTGGTGTAGATTCCCTTTAGGTCCTGGGCTCAGTTTCTTGGGTTAGGAAAAAAGATGTGGCACCACAAGGTCTCTATGGTTTCTTCCAGTTGTCACCTTCTAAGCCTCTCATTTCCTCCTCAGGAAACCTTTATTACTCTTATGTGCATGGCACCATGCTTTGGTTCCCTTCCCAAACCAGAAATATATACACTTGGGATTATCAGAAAACTGCAACACATTAGAAAATTGAAATACACACACCCTAATCTTAATAGTGTAGTGGAAAATAACAAATACATTAAGATCACCATTTTTTTTGTTGTTGTTAGAGACAAGGTCCCACTCTGTCACCCAGGCTGCAGTGCAGCGGTGTGATCATAGCTCACTGCAACCTCAAATTCCTGGGCTCAAGAGATCCTCCTGCCTCAGCCTCCCAAATAGCTGGGACAACAGGCACATGCCACCACCTGGCTAATTTTTTTTTTTTTTTAATTTTTGGTGGAGAAGGTGTCTTGCTATATTTCCCAGACTGGTCTCAAACTCCTGGGCTCAATCTGTCCTCGCACCTTGGCCTCCCAAAGTGCTGGGATTATAGGTCGGGACCACCACACTCAGCCAAGACCAGCTTTTTAAAAAAAATCTTAATTACCTTAAGGAACTTAAAGCATGATTAAATATCATCTAGAGATGCTACAAACAAGCAGTTTAAATGAGTGATCTCAAACTCATCAACATGTTCTGAGTTTTTTCCCTTCCCTGCTCTCTTTGCCATTTCCTAAGGAATGGAAAACGGGCCCAAAGGCTCGTAGTAGAACCAAAACAGTATCAGAAAGACATGCAGATGGACCATAAACCACCTGGATCATGAAACATTAGAAAATGAAGGTACAGGCATTAACTTGCAACATGACATGTCCCTTACGCCATCAGGATCATGCTCTTCCTTCATGTGGAGTGGAGCAGTCCCTTGCTGGGAAACTTGCTACCACCTGCCTTAGAGAACAGCAGCTCATTGTGAAACCAAAGAGTTAGGTCTGCAAGGGAAGGTTAAAAGTCTGCGCAATCTCTCTTAGTAATGACTCAAGCAAAAGAAACATAAATTTAAAGGAAGAAAAAAAATAAAAGGGCAGGTACTGCTTAGCCTAGAACCAGGAAATAAGCAGGTAGAGGCAAGACTATGCCTTACTAGGAATCTGCACGTTTACCCTCCTGACCTGTCCAAAGACATTGTATGGAATGAGTTTTTAAAAACCACCTTGGCACAAGGGTAGGCAACAGAGTTTTAACCAAGTGTCTGGGGACCCGTGATATAAGGCCATGACATTAGAATCTCAGATTATTAGGTTAATTTTCCTCTTCACACTTGTGAGGACCTCTTAATGATCCTTGGGAAATCATGTATCCACTTATCTGGCCATAAACGCATTGTACAATGACTCTTTAAATTTCTCTTCACTTTACTGCTTTAGTTTCCATTCCTTTCCTGGACTATTCCCGTGGTTCACCTCCTGTATCTCTACTCCAACTCCATTATGTTTTACTGTCTTGCATCACTTTCAGGCACTTGCCATTGACCTTTGTGCAGCACAACTTCTCTGTCTTTTCATTTATTTTCATAATCTCTATCCCACAGTCCTGAAAACACGCCCTGGTTAATATTCCATCTCAGACTCCCAGCAGGAAAGTCTATCTAATGACCTTTGCCTAGCAGTCTGTACAATCGAAAGTCAGAAAGTACGCTCTAGGGATCAGTGTAAGTGCGTCATCCAGTGAAATCGGCCAGAACTATGAACAGCAGCCTCATCCTGAGGCTCAAGGGCAGACCTGCAGATCTACTCCCTTCCCTGGGGAGGCACAGGACACACTCAAGGCCCTGGTGGCTTGGTGGCATTCCCCGTGACACCCCTGTGGAAAACAGCAGCAAGGGTGGGATGGCATGAGTGGGAAGGTCCAAGGCCCGAGAACTTTACCAAGTCAGGGAGAAGAGAGCTAAACGAAACATCTCTCCATCGGCCCATGAAACAAAAATTAAAGAAGAGGCAGAGAGGCAACAGGGCGGACCTGGGGAGTGCAGCGGGGTGGCCGCAAGCCGATGGCCAAGGGTTTTAAAGAGCCATGGGCATCTCTTCCCAGGCCCCCACCTCCTGCTGGTTTTCACTGATCAGCTGAAAGCAGCTGTCCAGAGTCAACTTATTCCAATTCTGGGGCCTTCTAGGAAAACCTACAGGCAGACTGTCTCAGACAGACAGCTTCTGGAAGCTCCGTTCTTGACTTCAATGTGATAGGCCCAGCAGGCTTGAAGCCACTGTCGGACCACAAAGCTATGTCAGATATTTTCTTCCAGAGAGTAGAAAATGATTCATATATCCCAAGTGATCATTTGTTCAGAGAATTCTGCCTTGAAAATATTTAGATGAGAGATTTCCCCCCAAAGAAGTGACTTAATGCTCTTTGAACTGAAAGACAAGTTGAAGGATCAGATGTGATAAATCTCATCAACAATAAAATACTTCCAATACAAGTATAAATTTATTTAAGCAGAATGTTTTCATTGTTTCTTGAGCAAGATCATTGACATAAACTGTAATATTTTTCTAAACACCTTTGCATGCTTTTGATCATTCCATATCATCCCCCTCTTTCCCATTATTTTCTTTCCATTTTATTTCTTTGTTTCTATTCTTTACCCACCCGAGAAATCAGAGATCAGCAAAGTTCAAGGTAGAGTCTCAAGAAAAATCACTGATATCTGGAATAAATCCTCCCTCAACCAACCCAGTGCTCCATCCTTCAAAGGGATGTTAAGTGCCAGGTTTGGAAGAAAACAGGCAGCAGATGTCCACCTAAAGGAACAATACCCAGGGGGCCTTGCAGTGTCTGTGGGGACTTCAAATGTATTCTGGCTGATTTTTTTAACTAAAATTTTTGACATCCACTCTTGGGTATGAGCACATTTTCCAGGTTCTTTGGGTCAAGAATAATGTGTTTATTTCCCTCTTCATCTGTGGCAACACTATGGCCTCCTACCACATGCCATTTGCGAAACCATTTTTTAAAAGGAAAATGTAAAGTCAATAATCTCTATTTTAGACTGAGAGAAAGGACAAGGTCAGTAAGTAAAAATTCTGAGTAACAGATTTTTAAAATGTGATTTTATGTCAAAGACATAAACTAAAGACAATTGGATGGTTCCATCTGCACCATCTATAATGAATATAAAACACTGATTTATAACCTCAACATTCTTTTGACTACAATCAATATGGTCACAGATTTACAAATCTCTTTCCCCCAACAGACATGATACATGACCCTTAAAAGTGCAACCAGTCTTTTCAGCAAAAACACTTCTTCCAAGACCATGTAAAACACCAGTCCAGCCTGAACCATGAAAGGTTTTTATCTAGGAGTCCAGACAACGAAGATTCTACTGCAAATGGTAAGAAAATAAAATCACAATTGATTAGTCTGCTCACCTCAAATGACCTTTCTGATTTCCCTTTTAGTTTTCCAAGCTCTTCCTTCAATTTCTCATTTTCATGACTCAAGGCCATAAGACGTTCTTTGGCTTCTTTGCTCTGTGTCTCAAAAAACTGGCGTTCTTCCTTCTGTTTCTCTGTCCAGGCTGACAGCTCCTCAAATCGCCCTTTCATAGCTTGATTATTTAGCTTCATGGCTTCTGCACAAGGTTCAGAGTGAGGAGTGAGAGAATCACACGCCAGGAGAGTGGACTTAATTTCATGAACCAAGCCTCCCCCTGGGCCACTTCGCCACATGGCCCTGAATCTAAAGTTGCCACACTTGGCCTGGGCCCAGGGTTCGGCAGGGAAAAGACTATAATAATGTGAGTGGTTTTTGCTTCCAGAAAGGACTAGTGGATCTAAAGTCATTTCTAGTCCTTAAAAATCCCAAGACAATAAAATTGATTTGGGTACCGCCACTTGCAGCACAAATACCTAGTAGTAACTAGGGAACTAAGGAAGTTCTTATCACTCCTAGATTTGAACAGCGGTCCTGCCAAAAGCCATGGCTTGAGATATCAGAATGCTTTCTCTTCATAAGGTGATGTTTAGGACTAACTCTAATCATAGTGGCCTTTCTTTCTTTGTCCTTTTAAATGGGCTAAATGCGATTTCCCTGAGATACCTAGACTACTTTTTATTCTTACCTGTATTCAAAAGTAAGGTAAATAGAAACAGTTTTAGCCTTACCAAAAGCTAAAACCTGTGCTCTTTCTCTCCCCAGGGAAACAGAGAAGGGTGCTCACCTACAAGCCTTACTACAACGGGATCACGTTTCGTGAAGGCCCAGGTGGATAAGCACACGGGCCAGCTGCTGCTCACCTTTCAGCTGATGGTTCTCGGTCAGGAGCTCTTTCATCTGCCGCAGCAGCTCCTCTGGGGTGAACGTGTCCAGGTTTGGGTGAGGCAGACAGGGGGGTCCATTTCCTGTGGTTTCATTGGGGCTGTCCCCTTTTTCAGTCAGGCAGCTGAGAGATTGGTGGGACATGGCAGAAGTTCCTATGGAAAAGTCACTAACTGAAAATAGAGCTGTCCCCCTTGCTGCAAGGGGTCCCCTCGAGTCCCACAAATTCATTAGCAGTTGCTCATATTTACTCCCAAAATTGCCTTTCTCTTCAATTACAGTTTGAACATTTTTGATTCTTCATTTTAAACAAAGAGGTATATTCCAGCTTCCAGGGAACTGTGTGTGTATGTTTGTGTGTGTGTGTGTGTGTGTGTGTGTGTGTGTGTGCGCGTGCGCACATGGGTGTATAAAGGGGTACAAAGAGGAGCTGGGAAATGGGGGAAGAAGAGAGGTGTATGATGTCATGATGATCAGGAAAATATTTACAGACAAGGGCAAAGTGTCATTAAATAAATTTCCCATGCAAGTCTTTAAGTTCAAATATCCTTGCATGGTATGTGAATTACATGACAATAAAGCTGCCAAAATACTCCATACTTCATTTCCTATATTTTTGGTTAAGAGGAAAGGGAGGATTAGCATTCTCTGAATGCCTGATATATGCTGAATCACACCAAACATGTCACTGTCTCTATTCTTCGCTAAAGCTCAGCTAGGCAGCTACTTTACAGGGGAGGAAGTTGAGCTTGCAGAGGTGTACAGCTCATCCAAGCGCCCCTGGATGTGGCACATCAAGAATCAAGGAAGATTCCAAAACCCAACCTGTGATACAACAAAGGTACTGCTGAATACTTAGGCTTTAACATTACAGTTTTCGATGCATACTAAAAAGACTAAGACATCTTTAATTATTACATATTCTGAAAACATTTTTACACGTACTGCTTTATTTTGTAGAGGGCCCAATGTGGACATATAAATGTAAGATGGATGAGTGAATGCCCACTCCACTTCTGTGTTACCTACCACCTGGGCAAACACAGATCCTTCCCAGCACTGGCTACATGCTACAGGTAAAAATATTCATCTTCACACTTCATGAAAATGATGCTTTTCTATCAAGAACTGAAGTGGATAGACTATAAAGCAATACACAGAAAAGGCAACTCTTCCTCTCACACTGTGTATACCTGTGCGTGCGCACACATGCACACACACCCCCCTGTTCTACAAAGCTAAAAAGTGGCTGATGTCCAGAGAGATGCCTGAGAAGCATATCACTTCCAATATGCTTACCCTTAGAAGACAATTTTCAACCCATCTATCCAACAAATAGGGAATTAAGCAACAATGCACACTATTCAACTGTGATCAGGCAGAAAGCCACTGACACCACAAAAGCCCTGGGATGAAGAGAAGGAACTTGGAGGTGAGCGTCCTGTTTCTAATGGAAACAAGGCACTGCTCTAGTTAGACCAATCAGCATCTCACAATTATGGAGCCCGTGTGATCCCTTTGTATCATAACATCTAGGTGTGCGCTTAGCATCCATCTATTAAAATGAAACCAAACACACGGAATGTGGGGTTGCTTCCCTACGACAACAGGAGGCAGTACCTCAGGCTCCCTGGAGGTACTCTGGGAGCCAAAGCCTGGAGACCTTTTAGGTCTCAGGAACTTGTAGGTAACCAGAGACAGTACTACTGACCATACCCTGCAGCAGGACAGCCTGCATGACTTCTTCCTAAAGCAGCTCGCATCAAGAAGAGCATTCTCATGAAATCGTGTAGTGAGGATGATGACGATTTTATAAAGTGAAAAGCACTGATAAAACACATTATTCAATTTGAACCTTTTATATCTGTCACATATACCTGAATTAATTTAGAAAAAAGGTATAATGCTGAAGTGTTCTTCGTTTGGCATTAGGTGACTAGAACAGAATGCTTTTTTTCCCCCCAAAAATGATTTGGGTAAACTGTCAGTTCCTAACTTTCCATAAAATTCATTTTTGCACTGAATCATCCTGGTGCTAACATTTCATAAAAACAGGGTTTTACTGAGTAATGGTGTTCCTACCTATTTTATAGAGGAATACTAAAATTCTAGGTAATAGATCTAAAAGATAATATCTTTGTAATATGAATCATTTAATTGTCAACAATAAATTTCCTCTGTTTTTCAGCGATGACACTACACTTTGCAAAGGCCATGGAAACATTTAACAGATTGTTATTTTTTTTAAAGTATCTAAGCAACCATCTAGAGAAGTATTTGGTTTCGTCTTATTGTATGCACAAATTTCTCCTCCATGGCTTTTCCAAGAGGGAAAGAGAACGGAGAAGAGGCAGAAAAGAGAGACACGTTCCTTTGAAAATTGTTCAGATTTCTTTCTTCCTTCCTTTATACCTCTACCAAGCCCACAGACACAACCAAAGTAAAGTCAAAACTGGTTCCAGTTGTTACGTCGGTGCTTCTAACTTTCTCAGGCTGCCCAGATTTTATGAAGGCACAACGAAAAAAGCTGGGTTGTGCTAAGGAAGACAGGAGGAAAAACACTTGTACCGTTAGGCAGATGTGTGGGCTTGGGAAGTCATCTGACTTCTTGTGATTATTTATTGACTCATCTAGCAAATGATGATCTTGACAGTTGCTTTCAGCTCAGAAGACCTGTGAAAAGTATTCTTAAGTTTCTAGTAAGAAAGATCACAGTCTAAACCATACCCTTCAACACACACACTCCCAGTACCCTCAGGGGCACGCTAGCCACTCTCATGAATACATACACCTGTCCTAATCAGAGCAAACTCTTTAATAGCCAGTGTTGTTAGGAAAAATTATTTTGTAATTCAAATGTCATAGTAAATAAGAAGTTAGCATATATGGCAAACATAAGCATGTAAGTACTTATAACTGAAATTTTACTAAAAGTAATTTAATTGAATTTGGATGACTCGAAGGGCACTTGATGATTTTTAGAATGTTCTGGGGCATCATTATGAGTTACTGCTGCACAATGCTCATGTGAAATACATATTGGTAGAATGACAGAGAAAGCACAGTTCTCTAAGTTTTTAACATTACCTTGAGCTACTTTCAACTGTGCAAAGACAGAGACACATTATATATCCTCACATACATCTTTGAAGGTTAAAGAAACTGAAACTAAGCCATTTATTCCAAGGTTCTATCTAATAACAGAATTTCTCAAAATCAACCGACCTAGATCTGAAGTGTGTCATTTCTAAGCAAAGGTGATGTTTAACGATGGAGTGATGAATTAATTGAGCACAGGATTTGTCAAGATTTCACCAGTGAGGAAGACTGAGAACTACCTGGCAGGAGAAAGGTCAAAAGCAATTCTTCTAGATTTTATCCCCAGATCTGCTATCTGAATTCCTGAGAGTACATATTATTTTTTAATACCAGAGATTAAGTAATTATAGCAATGAATTGACCTCGTAGACGTGAGCATTAAATCTTACTCTTGAGTTGGCCTTAGAGATGATCCAGTCCAACTTCTTATTCAATGCAAGAATGTCTTGTCTGGTTTCCATGGTACATGGTCATACAGAGCTCCTGAATACTTCAATGACCGAAAATATCAGGGATGACTTGGCAGGCACCATTCAATCCATTACAGGATGGCTCTGATTGCCAGAAAGTTGTCATATGTCAAACAGAACCTGCCTTACACTGACTGCCACCCACTGGACACTGGACACAGAGTAAGCTTAGCCCCTTAACCCTGGTGTGGCTGAGTCTTCAGATTTACTAATGAAATATTCACAGGTTCCACCCCAAACATGGACAAATTAGTTTTAAACAGTGAAAACTTGTTTCTTGATCAGAGACGATAGTTGGCTATTTGCAAATTCTGGTGGATTCACAAGGGAGCTGAATAAGGTTCCAAGACTGCATCCACTAAACCCATCACCACCCTGGAAAAGAGCTTAGAGTGAGCATCCTACTAAGGGGTAAAAGACTGTACTTTACTAATATGTGGAAAATGGGAATGGCTTTAACTAGTTGCCTAAGGCAGGAACCTGGGAGTTACGCTCAATTCTTCCCATTCCCTCTTCTCCCAAGTCTAATGGGTCACCAAGTGCCATCACTCTACCTCCAAAATGTTTCTAAACCCCACCGCCTCCTCCATACCCGCAGGCTCAGTCCAGGCCTTTCTCATCTTGTCTGGACCACAATGTTGGCCTTCAAAAACGACAGGTTTTTGCCTGTTTTGTCTATTGCTGTATCCTCAGCACCGAGAACGTTACTTGACACACAGAAGGAAGGGTTCAGCAAATATTTGCTGAATACATTAAAAAAGCCTCCTAAATGGTCAACTTTTACCTCTTTCCACTTCAGTCCCATGGCCTTCGTGGTTTCTTTCGTAATATGAGGTCATTCCTCTGAGTTCATCCTTCCCATACAAGGCAGAGTTTCAGCTTCTTAGCAACACAAACATGGCCTTTCAGAGTCTGGGCCCAACTTACCCACCTGAGTCACCTCCTGCCATCAAACCACTTGTAACCAAGGCACATTAAAGAGCTCACAGTTCCCTGCATTCTTTGGCCCCTGTGCCCTTGCTTCTCTTCTGTCCTCTGCCTGAAATGTCTGGCTCCCTTTTGCCCTGGCAAACTGTCCCTGGACAGATCAACGTCCAGCTTGAATATGATGTCCTATGTCAAATAACTGTTCCTTCCTCCAAGCACCCAGGAACACTTTTGCATTTCCACCTCCTCAGCCCTTTCCAAAATTATTGTAATCATCTCAGGCCAGTCTATTTTCTCTTCATTTTATTCTTTCTAGAAACTGGCACATGGTAGGCTCTCAGTAAATGTTGAAATGAAATGAAAATATAGCATAATGAGGTATTTTCAAATCTAATACCTGTAAAATGCTTTCTACTGTGTAGGTAACAAATCCAGCATACCAGTATTGTTTACGAGTTTTTCTACAGTCCTACGGCAGTCATTTCCAGATTCTTGAAATCGACTTTTTAAACTTATTCTAAAAGTTAGAACTGCTTTTTTATATCACTGCAAAGGCATCTGGATATCATTTCATGACACATATTCTAATAATCATCATACACATGTCAATGAAAACTTTTAAAATAATTTTTTGTTTCTGAATGAAATAGATTTTAATTTTTAAAGAATTTAACTTCTTCCTTTTCTTTTGGATTTTGAGTTTACTCTTCCATAAATTCCAAAGAACATATTAAATATGCCAAGTCTCTATAAAATTCAGGAAAGCAGGGCTTTCGGGATGAGAAGATGTATTTCATGGCTAGAATATCTATGTGCCCCTACTTAAAGGAGGGGGTTCAGTAGGAAGGTAATACAGTGTTCAATTGCTTGCGAGAATAAAGCTTGGTTTGGGGGGTTGGTTAGATTCTGTAGAGTAGCATAATATGCAACCTAAAGGTTAGTTTATAAAAAAAGAAGCTGCTACTTTTATAGTGTTGTACACAATACATAAAGAATTCCTAAAATTGGCCCAGTAGAAAAATAGACCAAACAATCACCCACAGACTCAAATCAATCATTGTCCTCTCTCTACAGGCCACATTTAAACTTCACTTGTCTTGTCTTTTCCAGGGCAAGCATGGCCTTGGCCTCTGCTCCCGGACCTCTCCAGACCAACACAGACTGGGCCTGTCCGAGGAGGCAGCATGGGTTCCCTAACTGTCCTCTCCCTAGGTCAAGCACTGCTGCCTTGCTAACCAGGTGCAAAGGCTCTTGATGTCCTAACACTGCCTTACTTTTCCATGGCGTTCGTTTCCATGTCATCCTTGGTATGCATTTCTGTACCAACAGTTTCTTGGTGGTGGAGGCCAGGCCAGAAGCTGGGTTTCATTTTCTTTGAGGGATGTTTACTGCCTCTAGCTTGCACATTTCCAGTGGTGAAAACAATTCCTTTGGGGTTCTCAGCCTCATCAAATATTCTCTCTCTCTTTCTCTCTCTGTTTATGTATATACACATAGTACGTGTACATTATACACTCTCTCCTAGAAACAACGGTTTACGTAGATTCCTTTCAGCTGTTCAGTAATCCCACTACCTTAGAGAGGGGACACTATTCTTTACTGTTCCTGGGCCACCTCATTAAGCCAAAGTAGCGTTCTCTAGTCTTCCAGAGATGTATCTTTAACCAATTCCTCCATACAATAAGGAATTGGCTGCACAATCATTCCCAATCTGCGGGAGGACGTCACCCTCAAGCCACCTCGGTGACCTGCAGAGGAAGTCACCTGCGGCCAGCCAGGCCGGCGTCTTTACCCTCCTTGGGGGCGGGGGCTCTTTGGGGTGGCCGCCCCCGTTGCCCCTTCCCACCAAGTCAGGATCCGAAGGGCCTGGAAACCCTCCCACGGCGGCCGTCCCATGGGAGGGACGCCTCACCCCTGGCCACCCTCACCCCGACAGGCTCCGGGCCGCAGGGAAGGGGCGGCGGGAACCGATTTCGGGCAGGAGAGGGGCCCGCCAGGGAGGGAGCCACCCTCTCGCCGAGCCCCTGCCAGCCCCCTGCCCTAGCTCACCTGCCGCCCGCGATCGGCCTCCCTCGGGGTCACTGCTGCCCCGGCATCTTGCCGCCGGGGGAGGGCTCCGGACTGGGATGCGGACGCCGATCAGGGGACCGGCCGCCGGGGGGGCGGCGGGGGCAGCTGGGCTCGGTGAGCCTCTGGCAGACTCGCGGCCTCCCGACCCCGCCCAGCGCCGCTCAGCTGACCGCGCGCCGGCTCCCCGCCTCGGCCGGGGACTTTCCCGGGCCCCGCCCCCAGAGGCTCCGCCCCTCCTCGGTCCTGCGCCCGCCCCGAGGCCCCGCCCCTGGCTCCTGCGCCCGCCCCAGGCCCTGCCCCTCCCCTTTTCTGCGCTCGCCCGAGGCCCCCCTCCCGCGGCTCGCGAAAGGTCAAGGCTGGGAGCCGCGTGAGTGGGGAGTACGCCGGAGTGTCAATCTTGACATAGACCCAAAACGCAAAGCCTCCTGTAGGATGCTTCGGCCCAGAGAAAGGCTCCGGGTGACACCGGGATGCTTCAGGTGCCCCAGGCGGCGGGACGAACTACTGACCGGGAATGTCCGGGAGTGCCCTTTCCCGCCGTGGCGAGCATTGCTCTGCGGGGCGGGAGGAGGGAAGGCGTCCCCGGGCCAGACAGGAGGGTGGGCACGTAAAACAGGACGCGGAGAGGGGGAGAACCGCCTAGTTTGCATCTAAGCACCGGGAGACGCCTCGCAGGACACAGCGTCTGATGGCGAGGTCAAGGTCAAGGCGTGCTCCCGGCCGCAGGACCCTCTAGCTGAACGAGTACACGGAAATTATGGCGGGCCCAGGTCCACTGCGACAGGTCCGAGACCAAGAAGGCTGGGTGCCGAGGATGGACCTGACCTACGAAGGAAGGGCCTGGCGCAGCTCACATCGGTGGAATTAGCTAAGCAGCACGTGGTTGCGCATCCACGTTGCTCATAGGTTGGAAAGAAAGGAGGAAAAAAAATTCCTAATCTGAAACGGGAACAGGCGGATGCGCCCTCTCCTGGTACTCCTGAAAGATTGAGCTTTGCTGCCCAGATCGCCTGCTGCCCGCCCGGCTCTGCCTGCGGGACCCTCGTCACCACCCCCAGGTCACCCCGAAGAGCAGGCGGGGCAGGCCAGCAAGTCAGTAACTGCCCCAGACCCAATGCCCGAGCCCTGAAGCTGGCGTGGTGTGGGAGGAGGCGATGGGAGGGGATTCCTTATGTGGAGTCAGCCTGGGGGTGGGGTTGGGGGAGCCCCAAATGGAGAATTTCTTTAAAAATCAGTGCAGGGCAGAACTGGGTGTCCTTCATGAAAAAAGCTTGGAAAAATAGAAATGGAATAAAACTCTCTAGTTTTTGTTCGACTACTGGGATAATTCAGACAGCAGAGACGTCGCAGCTGTCCCCTGGGAACTGTGGAGGAAGGTCCCTCTGGGGCCTGTTAGGGGTGCTTAGGGTACGTGTCACGCCCCTGGGCTCGCTTCCATTGTTTTAACCACATGAAGGCGAATTAAAATGAGCATCAGCGGAGCTCTGAGCTGGCAAAGAGATCACACGCAAGGCCGCCCGTGGCTTTGGAGTGGCAAGGCTGGGGGTGCGTTTCTGACAGAGAAAGAGGTGGAGGTATTTTTCTCCCAATTCCTTGCTCTCCGCAGGGTGGGTCCCTGAAGCGTTGAGCACCCCACCGCTTCCTAGCTAGGACCTTGGACAAGTTACTTCATGTTGCCATGCCTCATTCTTTTTATCTGTAAAATGGCAAACATAGTATAGGTCCCAAATCCAATAAGTTCCGAGGACCAGAAGTCTTTTCTTAATTCATTTGGTGGCAAAACCTGACCCGAGTGATATAAATAAAGCCAGTTGCAGTTTTCCTTTAGACCCCTTGATACGCTTATTTACTTGCTTTGTTGAGGGAAAATTAATGAGTTGATATGAGAGCTGCTTCAGACCCCCGTCGGGGCGTTATGTTATGTAATAGATAAATCCCGTGCATTGTGTTACCTTTCTAAAATCCAAAAAATCCTGAACTCTGAAACAAAGCTTGCTCCAAAGGTTTGAGATAAGAAATTTGGACCTACTAGCACCTACTGGCTAAGGATGTTGTGAGGATTAGCGGGAGAACATACGTAAAACACTTAGAAAAATGCCTGGCACGTGGTGTCAGTTGCGGTTATTATTGCCAGTGTTAGCGCCAGCTCTGTTGCTTAGCCTAAATGGCCCAGTTTGGACCCCTTCCTGAACAGGGAAACAGCTTTCTCTGGGGTTATTCTCTTCACAGCTGGATGCCAGGAGACCATTTCTTTCTTTCATAAGGCCCCTGGTTCAATTCTGCAGCTGCTGTATCTTTAAATTTTGCAACCAATTAGCCCTTTGTTATTCCTGACCTCATCCACTCCTCTTTCTGGATCCTTGGGGAACTAAGGGAGAAAGTGACTTAGTTTACATGGGAGTTACTCCAAGGTGGGTTGTCTTCGCACAAAGCAATTCTCACCCAGTTAATTCGATCTGACCCCAGGGAGGTAGAAAGAAATCCCAGCCATAACACGCTTCTTGCGGAGACAATTGGATATCCATGGACCATTACGGCAGTGGTGGCCAAGTTTTGAAGAGTTGGCTGTGAAAACTCCGGGAGGAAGATCTATTTGTGTGAACTCGGAAGCGCTCAGCCAGTATTTCCCACTGGGGCAATTTCAGAGACTTCTAAGGCTGATCTCACATAAATCTGGAACTCTCCCATTCATTGTGTCTTCTTATAATCCTGGGAAGTGGCTCCGTTCTGTTTGTTATAGAAACAAGGAAAGAGTCTCTGTGAATCTTTTTATAAAGCTATTTCCTGTCTACCTTGGTTCCCGTCCTCATGAATTGTTTTATTCACCTTCAGTGTAAAAGTATATTTTGGTGGATTCTGGCTTGGGTGGGCTTAAGCATACTTCCTTTGTCAGGTAGGTGCCCCCCATCCTAGCTGCCTCTCTCTGCACCCCGCACTTTCTTCCTTGTTCTTATCCTCCACCCTCCAATTTTTCACACTCCCCTCTCCCTCCACTGTCAACCTTTTCCACTGGCAGGCTGTAGACGCAACACTGACACTTTGGTGTCCTTGCAATTCAGCGTGTTACCTTTTCGGAGCCTCGGGCATTTAGGATTATTTCTAATTTTGTAATAAAAACTTTGTCTCCTAAAGAAATTTCATTGATCTGCCAGCAGGGAGGAATTATTTTTTTTAGGGTTGGATCTTTTCCAATAAGCTTGAAATCAGACACATACGAGATGTCCATCTTGGCTACAAGAAAGGTCATGCATTCGATTTGATTCTGTCATAAGAAAGGGGATGAACGTGGGAGGTTTTAAACAGATGGAGTGGACAGAGTTTTAGGATGATTCGATGTAGCAGGTGAGATGAAGAGAGTTGTTCAAGATGAAAATTTCTCCCTTGAGTGACTGGGTAATGGTAAAAAATTAGCTGAGATGGTGTCTTAGTCTGTTCAGGCTGCTGTAACAAAATACATAGGCTGGCCATGGTGGCTCACATCTGTAATCCAAGCACTTTGGGAGGCCAAGGCAGGAGGATCACTTGAGGTCAGGAGTTTGGGACCAGCCTGGGCAACATAGCAAGACCTCATCTGCACAAAAATTTTTAAAAATTAGCCAGATGTGGTGGTGCGCACCTGTAGTTCCAGCTACTTGAGAGGCTGAGGTGGGAAGATCTCTTGAGCCCAGGAGTTTGAGGTTACAGTGAGCTATGATTGTGCCACTGCAGTCCAGTCTGAGTGACAGCAAGATCCTGTCTCTGAAAAAAAAATACCATAAACAGGGTGGCTTATAAACAACTAAAATTTATTTCTTGCAGTTCTGAAGGCTGGGAAGTCCAAGATCAAGGTACCAGCAGTGTCTGGTGAGGGCCTGCTTCCTGGTTCATAAAGGAGCCAGGCAGCCCGGTCAGCTGTATAGTTTTGGGACCTGAATCAGATTCATACATCTCAGTATTCAGTTAATTAAAAAAGAAATGCTTTCCTCCTTCCCATCTTGTCTTCTTAATGCTGCCTAATGCCTCGTTTGCTTCTTTTGCCTACGTTTTTGGGGACAAGGACAGGCAGGTGCCAGACAGCTTGGATTTTTTTGTGGGATGTCGTCTCTCAGAGATCTGCAGCTCAGTTTTTCTCTCTAGTTCTCATGTTACCTTTCAAGATCATAAACCTATTTCTCAATGTGATTCATTCTCCTTGGAGACTTATACTAATTGTATTTAATAGCTGATACTGAGTCTGCTGGATCCGGGGGGAATGTCATCTTACGACATCCCTTTCTTGTGTTTGTAAACACTGGTTTGCTCAATTCATATTTCCTTTTCATTTATTCCAAGATGCATATCTCAACTACGGAAGTGGAATCTTTCTATCTTTGGAGAAGCGTGTACATTTTTTTTCTATTCTTCTCAACACTTTTCCAAACTGTTGAGTCTTTTTAATGATAACTGAAAACGATGATAGTGAAAAATGACTAAGGTGAATAAGACTACGCAAGCTTCCTGTAACGTAAATTTGCTAACATGCATTTACTGCGGATTAGTCTTTTGCTAGGATTTGACTGGGGCTGCTGTGGATGGTTGTGCAAGCTGTTCACTGCATCGCCAAGAGGATGAATGCAGGCTGAAGTTCCACAGGCACTGCCCTGGCTGAGCCGTACACTTTGGTGTGGAGCTCATCTTCCCAGGGAAGCGACTCTTTCCTAATTCACACAAAGGCTCTTTATCAGCCAGCAGAGTCCTGGATTTGACTTCAAACAGATCCTCAGCGGACAATGCTAGCAGGAAAGGGAGGAGGAAGTATAGTTCTTGCCGGCGGGTTCCCGGTGCAAGCATATCCAGAAAGGCTGGAAAACCACAGACATTTTACCTTCAGGCTCTAGTTGTACGTTTCAGCCCATTACAGATCACACAGTGTGGCTGTAGCCATGGCTTCACTGCTCTGTTCTCCCAGCTCTCTGCTCCGGTTTCTCGGCTGCCTCAGACCACACTTCTTGCTCCAGCATGGCTTGTGGTGGGGAGGAATGCCTCTGCCCCTTCAGACCTCCCATTGTCCCCGCCAAGCCCCCAGGGCCCCTTAGTCCTTCAGTGCTTTGATCTCACCTACCCCCACTTCCAGGGTCATGACTGCTCTGATGCTAGTTTTCAGTCTTCCATTGGGTCTTCTGTTACAAGGTGCCCTGTTGTGGGTTCTTGATGGCGAGGGATGCAGGGTTGGGCATGGAGGAGGGGGAGGGGAAAAGAGGTGTCAGCACTGTTCCTAGCGCCTGGTATTATTATTTTTTAAATTTTTATTTCAGCATATTATGGGCGTAAAAATGTTTAGGTTACATATATTGCCTTTGCTCTGCCTGAGTCAGAGCTTCAAGCCTGTCCATCCCCCAGACAGTGCACACTGCACCCATTACGTGTGAATATACCCATCCCCTCCTCCCCCTCCCACCTGCCCGACACCGATGAATGTTACTACTATATGTGCACATATGTGTTGATCAATTAATGCCAATTTGATGTACATGTGGTGCCTGTTTTTCCATTCTTGTGATACTTCACTTAGTAGAATGGGCTCCAGCTCTATCCAGGATAATACAAGAGGTGCTAGATCACCATTGGTTTTTGTGGCTGAGTAGAACTCTATGGTGTACATATACCACATTCTATTAATCCACTCATGTATTGATGGGCACTTGGGTTGTTTCCACATCTTTGCAATTATGAATTGTGCTGCTATAAACATTCGAGTGCAGATGTCTTTTTTATAGAATGTCTTTTGTTCCTTTGGGTAGATGCCCAGCAATGGGATTGCTGGATCAAATGGTAGTTCTACTTGTAGCTCTTTGAGGTATCTCCATATTGCTTTCCACAGAGGTTGTACTAGTTTGCAGTCCCACCTAGCGCCTGTTATGTTCTCTCCTGGATCTCAGAGGTTAGAAGCTTGGGAACTGTATTTCTGAGACTCTCCTGCCAGCACACTTGAGGATTGAACTTAGAAGATGCATCTGTGCCAGGTTTGGAAAGTGGAGGCTGCAGCAAGTGTGTGGGCTTCAACAGATGAACCTGCAGCTCCTTTTGTATTCCCTTGGCTGTTGTCAGCCGGGGCTGTGGGCATCTGTGACCGTTGGCAGTGGTTCTCTGCATTTTACTGACCTCTGGATGGCAGCTACAGCTTCCTGACTCCCTGGATTACAGCTTTGGTGGCAAATCTGAAAGCTGGCGGTGAGTCCCCTGATATTGTGTTGTGGAGAGAGGGCTTCATCACTCTCCCAGAGTGTCACAGACAGTTGCCTTAAATCTTAAGTAGTGATGATAAGAGTGACTTGGAATTGTTATGCCAACTTCTTTGGAGGTATCTTAAAAAAATGATCATTCATCTATTTTGCATTTAAAACTTATACATTTCGGATTTCACATCCTTTCATTTGTTATTACGGTAAGGAGTATTTACCAAGAGAAAGCAACTTGATTATAAACTGTTGGAGAGACTTGCTCCATGAATTATTCCGTTTCTCCTATTGGCCATCTTTCCCTCTTCCCTTGGCCTGCAAACATACAGACGTTTCTACCATTCTATACACAACCCAATCCCTAAATAATAAGGCCTCTCTTGGCTTTGCTTTTTCTTTTACGACTACCTTTTCTAATTTCATTTTCTTTTCATCCAAACTTTAAAAATAAATTCAGCCCCTTGAATTTCCAATGTTTGATAAAATAGTCATAGGTTTTCTGCCTGAAAAGGAGGATTGTGGATCCAAAAAATCTGTGTTAAATAAAATGTAGGAGATGCCTTTCCTTGCCAGGGTCTTTAATGGGCCGATATGCATGATGAAGCTCCTAACCGTTGGACACCGAATTTGGTGTTTTCTGAATGCTTCAGACTGGGAACCCATTTGCTCTGTCCACGATCACTAAGGACCTCCTTTTGCTAAGATCAATGGCCGGGTAACAGGGTGTAGAGTTGTTTTTAGCAGAAGAAACTGACATTTAGAGTTGCCAGCCATTTCTATTTCTGGCGTGGGGACGCTGAGTCATCCTGAAGCAAACCTTCTTTTTTTGGCAACAACCACTTGGGTGGCTCCTTTTGGTTAGAGATCAATAATGTTTCTGGGGTCAGCACCCTTAACTTTCCTCTGGCCAGGGCTGGGCCCGGGGTTGGATGGGCAGAGCCTGCACCTTCACCCACATCTCAAGCTTGCTGGGGTGGTCAAGCCACTTTGCCTAGAAGCCAAAAAGCTTTCTGGGAGGAAGGATATGGACGCTTCAACCCTTCTTTTTTGTTGTTTTGTCAGGGTCTTTGAAGGGGCTCAGAAAATAGCCCCTTTTCTTTCCTGCTGGAATTCTGAACAAATGAGAAATAAGATGAAATCAGACAAAGGCAGGGGGAAGATTGAAAAATTCCTTAATGACTGGTAAAGGCTTGGTTGGAGGGTATGGCTTATCTTTGGGGGAGCTACAGCATTTTAGAGACTCAGCCACCCAGGCTGGCCCCTGCCCCACATCCTGGGCGGGGGGTGACACACCCCTGTCTACCTTGCCAGTGTCATTTCTAGTCCTCTAGGGGTTGCCCCCATCCGCACTGTGGGTGTGACTTCCTTGTGCTATCTGCCCTACCCCACCTGCCTTCCTCCTCTCCTGGCCCCTGTCTTCTGCTTCGAGACTCAGCTCAGCTGAAACCTCCTCCAACCATTCTTCAGGTCGGGTTAGGCAGCCCATCTCTGTGTATCTGTGATAGCCTTGGCATGCTTTTATCACTGCACTTGTGACCTTGTATTTATGGGTGTGTTTTTTTTTCCATCTTTTCCTTATTAGTTTATAAGCTTCTTACGGTGGGTGGAGAAATCATTGTTTTTTGGGAGAAAACCCATGACTGTTATCTTTCCTGGTTCCTCTAAGTCTGATCTCTGACATTCAAAAGATCACTCTTTACTTTCCCTCCATTTATCACAGATAACCAATTCGTCGGTCATTTGCAACAATCAAATAATTCTTTTGCACACTATTTCCTTCAACAGATGCTTTTACAAAAACCCTTGATGATGATTTTTGAAAAGCTGTAAAAATTATCTTTAAGGGTTTGGCAACTTTGAGGGTTTGAACTAAATGGGGGAAGGACCCTTGGCCAACGGTTCAAAGACCAGGGCTCAGGTCCTGGCTCCAGCATCAACCGGCGACTTCACTTCTCTGAGCATCAGTGTCCTCATCTTTGAAACAGAGATAATGATGCTTGACTTGCTTGCTTTCTGAAATCGTGAAGGTCGGCTGCGCTAGTCTGTGCCAAGGTGATTTCAGGGATGTGGTACAAATGCAAAGTGCCACTGTTGAACTCTGCAAAGACACTAGATGCATATGGTTAGCAGCACATGGGCATTGGATCCAGACACACCTGGCTCTGAGTTCTGGATCTGTCACCGACTAGCTTGGCTTTGGTGACACTCAGCTCTTCTGGGTCCCCTCCTACCCCATTCCGGGACCCCTCCCACTCGACTTCCTTCCTGGGCGCTCTGATTGCTGGAGTTCCCCAAGTCTTGGTCCGGGGCTCTACTCTCTGTCTACAGAGTCTCTCTAAAGTTGATCTTATCATTTCTGTGCCTTTCAATACCATCTACCTGCGGATGGCTCCCAAACTCACATCTCCAGATAGAACACCTTCTTTTGCATGTCACACTGGTGTGTCCATCTGATCTGCCTCCTGAGATCACTGCTATGATGAACTGCAGGCAGATCAAACACGACTGTAGAAAAGCAGCTCTGACTGTGTCTCTGTCCAGCAAACCTGCGATGCCCTCCCCCTCATCCATCCCCGGCTCTTCATTTGGCCTCCTTCAGGTCTCAGTAAGCTTAAATGCCACCTCCTCTAACGCCCTTGACTGGGGGATCCATCCCACGTCATTCTCCGTAACTCCACCCTACTCATTTCCTTCCCTGCACTCTTCTCGTGCGGGCAAAGGTCGTTTCCTGTTTACTTGACTGCTATCATTATCCTTTCTAGAATTTCAGCTCCACCTGGGACCATGTCTCTCATTTGTCTTTCAATTCCCAGGGCCATGCCAAGTGCTGGACCCACCACATCTGCTCAGCAAATATTTGATGAACAAAGGAACGGACACCCTGAACAAGTTACCTAAGCTCGTCGAGGCAATTAGGCCTGTTCTATAATGTTAGAAGGATTGGGTGAGACATAACTCACTTAGAAGAGCCTAGTCTAGTACCTGGCACATTGCAGGTGTTTAATAAATGTTACTTCCCTTTCCCATGTAGGGCTATCCATGATAAGAACATAATGTTCATCAAAAAGCTTTCAATCAAACCTGGTGTGAAGCACATCACATCGTTCTAAACTTAGCGTGCCAACTGCAGAACTTATTACAAATACACATGCCCTGAACTGTACTCCCAGAGACAATGACTCAAATGACTTGTGTCCTGACGCACACCACAGTTGGAGGACCGGTGATGTGGAGTATACAATGAAGAGCAGTGTCAGGGGTCTCCAGAAAAACAGAACTAACAGGAGAGACTGGGGGATGAGATGCATCGGACACGTCAGCAGGCTGGAAATTCAGGCAAGAGTTGATATTGCAGTCTTGAGTCCAAATTCCACGGGGCAGCAGGCTGGAAACTCAGGTGAGGTTTCTATGCTGCAGGTTGAAGAAAATTCCTTCTACTTTGGGGAAGCTCAGTCCTTACTCTCAAAGCCTTCAGCTGATTGGATAAGGCCCACCCACATGATGGAGGATCATCTAATTTACTCAAAGTCAACGGGCTGTAAATGTTAACCACATCTAAAATATATCTTCACGGCAGCATCTTAACTGGTATTTGACCAAACACTGGTCACCATAACTGAGCCAAGCTGACACATAAAATTAACCAGCACACTGGGAAAATCTCTTAATCATCAACTTTAAAAAACTATGTTGAGCATCTAAGTTTCCTCCAATTCTAGACCAGGTTTCATGGAGAATCTATAACGCAAAAGACTTATTCTTTCCGGCCTCCCTCCGCACAAGAGTTTGTTACTGATTTATTTTTCTTTTTATTCTTTCCTTCCTTATTCTTTTTTTTTTTTTAATTTTCATGCTTAGTTAATTGGATTAGATTTGTTTTAACTAGACTATATGTAACCATTTAAACAAATCAGGAACTTTTTGTGTGTGTGTGTGTGTGTGTTTTTTTTTTTATTTTTCTTTTA
>NW_012152951.1:5284751-5309541 GCF_000956105.1 Propithecus coquereli
GGGCTAGAGTGCCGTGGCGTCAGCCTAGCTCACAGCAACCTCGAACTCCTGGGCTCAAGTGATCCTCCTGCCTCAGCCTCCCGAGTAGCTGGGACTACAGGAATGTGCCACCATGCCCGCCTGATTTTTTTCTATATATATATTTTTAGTTGTCCAGATCATTTCTTTCTATTTTTTAGTAGAGATGGGGGTCTCGCTCTTGCTCAGGCTGATCTTGAACTCCTGATCTCAAGCAATCCTCTTGCCTCAGCCTCCCAGAGTGCTAGGATTACAGGCGTGAGCCACCGTGCCCAGCCAATCAATATTATTAATAGCTATTGTCATGAGCTGTGAGGTTAAGGAACAAACACAGGGCATGACAGTTTCAGTTTTGTGGAATATACAGGTAGACTGGAGATGTATTAATATACACTTGAAAATCAAATCTAAATATGGCTAACATGATTAAGACCCCCTGAAAAATTATTTCTATCTTCCCTTGTAACAGAAAGCATTTAAGACTCTTTGTAAGAATGTATAATATAAAAGCATGTGGCATAGAATTAAAATATGAGGATAGTAAGAGCTATCCCCATTAAAGAGGACCAGAGAGAAATCTAGTACATCCAATGGGGGGCTCGGGGGTGGGAGGCATGTTTGACTCTGAGCTTCCTAGCAACCGTAGCAAAAAGGGAAACCTGATCAGTCACTCACAAGATGAAAACAGGCCAATTGTTCAGGAAAAACACAATTATTCCTTATGTCAAAACCAGAGAGGATATGCCTGTCATCTCTGAAATGAGGCTGTGTAACATAATCAACAACAACCCTACAAGTCCTGTCCCCTCATCCTCACAGTTTTTGTTTGGTGTCTGTTAAGTGAAAATGACCGCTATATGAACCTCCTGGGATCTCCTATGGTCACCAAACCCATTAAGATTCTAGAGCACTAAGTTCTGATTTTTCTAACCTGGATGTTCTAACCTCAAGCCTAGTCAAGCTCCCTTCTGCTTTTTGTTCTGAGCAGCAGGTGGCGCTGTGCACAAGCCTGGAAAGATGTTTTCTATCCTCAGGAACGTGAGCTCAAGCTTCCTACCAAACATGCCCTTAATTTCACAGCCGTGCTCACCCTCCCAGGTGTGTGTGTTCCTGACGAGTGTGAGCTGTGTGCGAACAGGCACAAGTGATGCTGTCTGTGTGTGTGCACGTTATACCTGTAGTCCCAGCTACTCGGGAGGCTGAGGCAGGAGGATTGCTTGAGGCCAGGAGTTCAAGACTAGCCTGGGCAACATAGCAAGACCCTGTCTATAAAAAAAGTCACCAAATGCGGTAGTGCACACCTGTAGTCCCAGCTACTTGGGAGGCTGAGGCAGGAGGATCCCTTGAGCTCAGGAGTTTGAGGTTGCTGTGAGCTATGATGACGCCACTGCACTCTAGCTGAAGTGACAGAGTGAGACTCTATCTCAAAAAAATGCATTAATTTGAGCTCTTCGTGCTTTGATTACATAAATCGGTGGTTGTCAGATGTTTTCATCTCCCTAATTTTAACCCTTCTACCTACAAGAACAAAACAAAAAACCGAACATGTAACTCTGCTTGGTCTCTTTTCAGCCACTGGTATTACAGGAAGAAAAATGAGTTTTCTTATTCTTCTGAAGGTGGAGAGGAGCAACCCTTTTCCCTGACCCCGCCTTCTGTTTTTTGGGGCCAGGAGTATCCACACTTGGGTGTGTAAGAAGATCTCCCATGGGGAGGGGAGCAGGAAGAAAACACTGGAACTTCTATTTGTGTGTGTGTTGAATTGTGGTAGGAACCCTTAACATGAGATCTACCCTCAACAAAATTTTAAATGCACAATACGGTATTGTTAACTATGGGCAGGATGTTGCTCAGCAGATCTCTTTGTGTTTGTTTTTTAATCTAAGCTATGCTTAATATATCGTCAAGACATATAAAAAAGGTATAAATAAACATATGTATATGGAAGGTGTCTGATCAGATCAGGTAAGCAATCAACAAAGTTTGGAGATTATACTGCCCTAGTCGTCTGCACCTTCCAGGTTCCTCCTGAAGTCCCACAACAGGGACCCTCGTATCCTCCCGTATGTGAGCAACAGCATATACACTTTCTGCAGGAGGAGCCCAGGGCAATGAGTTCCCTCCCGTCTTCACCACGGTAGCACAGTCCTCGGCTTCAGTTTGTTTCTGCTTTGTCTTGTCCATGCAGAACTGTTCGGTCCTGCAGCCTCCTCCCTTTCTGGTTGAGAACTGTCCCTCGCCTCTGTTGGCTTCATCATGACGCGTCCACCATCCTGCGTACCCTTTCCCTTCACCCTGGGTCTGGGATGCTGAATCTCACCTGTCCCAGGTACACCACCTCCGGCCCTCCTGCCGGCTCTCTCTGGCAGTCTGCTTCCCCTTCCACCCCACCTTGCCCCACGAAGCATCTAAAGTTCATCCTTAATAGACAGGTATCCAACCCAGTGACAGTGTTACCCTGATTTTGAAGGAATGATGATAATGTAATAATAATAGTGGTGACAGCTGCCACGTACATGCCTCTAGCAGACTCTGCGTTTTATGTGATAATCTCCAATGTGCACGATGACTTTGTTAGGTGAGTGCCACTTAAGGGACAAGACAATTGAGGCTGAGAGTTGAAGCTCAAAACCTGAGCTGAGATTTGCATGCAAATGGCCCGCCTGCTACCGAAGCCTGGATCTTTCTGCCACATTCCACTGCTTTTCTTACCACCCCTGCAAGGCCCAGGGTGGTGGGTGTTAGCTTCTGCTCCTGCCAGATCAGCGCTGGAATGGCCTTGCCTGGTGAGCAGTAATCCCTCTTCATCCCTGCGGCAAACAATCTTCAATAATTTGCAGGCTGTAACCAAAACAAATAATAAGTTTGTTGGAAACACGAGAAGCTCCTTTGGGGCAGAATCGGAATATAACAAAGGAATCCCAACGTCTAGAGTTTTGTCTAATCCACTGCTGACTATGATCGGTTTTCTCAATGGCCATTGTCAACAGAAAAGAAGACAAACTCTGTAAAACAATTTAAGGGCGTTTATTCTGAGCCAAATTTGAGGACCGTGGCTCGGAGCCATGCCCAAGAAGCCTTGAGCAAGTGGACTTGCTGTGGCTGGGTTACAGTTTGGTTTTATACATTTCAGGGAGACGGGGATTACAGGTAAAGTCACAAGTCAATACATGGAAGGTGTACATTGGTTTGGCCCCAAAAGGTAGGACATCTCAAAGCGGGGGCTTACAAGTCATAGGTGGGTTTAGCGATTCTTTAGTTGACAATTGGCTGAAAGAGTTAGGCTTTGTCCAAAAGACCAGGAATCAGCAGAAAGGAATTCTTGAGTTAAGATAAGGGTCTTCTATCCTTCATGTGATGCTATACCAGAATCAGGTTGAGAAGTAAACCACATCATAAAAACCTGTTTACTGAGATTTTATCGTTTGTAGGTGGGACTCAACGGGCCCCCTTAGCAATGAATTTTTTGGGCAAAAGGAAAGATCAGAGTTCAGTCCTCAGTATGGATGGCTCACGCCTCGTATAGGTGTGGCTGATTTAGGCATTTCAACACGGACACCTGCCTCCCACTGTTTGATTTCCCGCAGTCAGACAGCTTCTCACGCCAGCAAGGGAGAGAAGGTGTGCGCATCAATAAGACTGTTGTACGTAAATAAGACTTCCATCAACACAGACGCACACACAGGCTGCAAACCAACACCCTCCACCCCGCATCCGCACCCGTAGCCATGGCAAAGAATGCTTCTCTCCTCGCCGCTTCACACCCAGCTTAACACCTGGGCTAATTCCACTTTCCCACTTTGCAGATTTGCAGATGCCTCTCCAGCGACATCAAAATGACAGATTTACACAACGCTGTGGGTTTGGATCAGAAAATGCCCTTGAGCAACACGTTTCATTCTGTGCTTCTCCCCACCCTTTGCTACTCCTTGGAAGAGCTGATGGAGAGGAAACTATTGTTTCTTTTTCTTGGGAAATCAGCAGGGGCATGCCGAAGAATCAGCTACAGCTGTACCCCACACCTGGATAAATTTTTAATCAGGAACTTAATGCGCTGGCCCTCCAAGAAGGGTGGTCTACAGTGTCTGTGGTGTTGGTTATCCAGGGACACTTCTGGGGCAGCTTTCTTTTTTTTTTCAGACTGAGTCTCGTTGTGTCGCCGGGGCTGGTGTCAGCCCAGCTCACAGCAACCTCAAACTCCTGGGCTCAAAGGATCCTCCTGCCTCAGCCTCCCAAGCAGCTGGGACTACAGGCGCCCACCACCATGCCCGGCTAAATTTTTTTCTATTTTTAGTAGAGATGGGGGGTCTCGCTCTTGCTCAAGCTGGTCTCAAACTCCTGACCTCAAGCAATCGTCCCGCCTCGGCCTCCCAGAGTGCTGTGATTACAGGCGTGAGCCACCGCGCCCCGCCAGGGGGCAGCTTTCTCTGTGACCTGGAGCGCCAAGAGCTTATTTCTGTCTCATTTCAGCTGCCAAACTCTCCCTTTTAACCGTAAGTAAACCATTTAATTTCTGCTGCCTTTGTTTACCCAGAAAAGGCATTTTAAAAATATCTAATTCTCCAAGAAATCTGAAGTTGTTTTAAAAGAAAAAGCCGGTTTTCATGCTTTTCTTCCAGCTATTTTCTGTTTTGCCTTCCTTGGTTCATGGAACCTTATAAAAAATTCATTAGTTATTTTCCAACTTCGCAGGGGAGGACAGAGGTTTCCAAAGAGCAAAACAGATTCCGGGCGGGGCAGAGCCAGGAATTCACGTTGTTAGCCTTTGGCTTTATCCAGTTTGCTTAGTCTGTCTGGGGAACAGCACACAGGTGGATATGCTTTGTGGTTCCTGTGTTTCAAGAACAAAAGGTGCCCTGCAGGCCCTCTCCCCAACTTTTTTCCTCGGCAGATACGGATGGATTTATTTGAATTTTGAGCTCCATTCAAAGATGGAGAGTTTTATCAGATGTCCATGTTCGCCAAAAGGTTCAAGACATGTGCATTGACTCATTTCTAACTTGCAGTCTTTCTGACGAATGCAGGGAAAAGACAGCAGGGGCTTATTTTTGTGATTCTTCGGTAGATTAGAGAAATCAGATGCCTAAGATGTCCCAGACCAATTACCAAGTCAGGACACTCGACTTCCATTCCTATACATTAGACAACTCAAGAGGAGGCCTCTGCCCCCAGCTGTGACACTCGAAACTTGTACACTCATCTTCATCCTTATTATAGAGCCGACTCTTTGTGTGTCATAATGAAAAATGGAAAATTCAAACCAGATAATTAAAAAAAAAAATCCACGTGGCTCCGGGTATAATGAAAGACAGGCATATACCCTCAGACGCAATTTCTCTCTTTCTCACACATACACTCCCCACTTTTATACGTTTGGATCTTTACTCTGCATCTAATTATAATCTCCTCTTGGCTGGGTTTGTACTGTCAGCGCCCAGGGGACCCATGAGGATGGCTAGGGAAGCTCCGAGTTGACCATCCACTTGTGGCCATTTGAGAGTTGACCGTAATGTTTAAGACGCACCTTCAAGTTCACGGCTGCAGGGGGTGCTGCCCAACGTCAATATCACAGAAACCTTCCTGCTGTACTGGAGCCTGCGTCTAAAAATGGGTGACATTCATAGGAAAGCTAGAGCAGAAGGTAGCGTTTTCTCAGTAGGTAACAGAATCCACGAAGAGCAAGGAAACAAACCAATCTCGGGTCTTATTCCCGCTGGAGAGTTCTAGAGATGCCCACAGTTGCGGTGAATAGTCCGGTCCCGTAGGCAAGGCACAGGAAATCCAGCCTGCAGGTCTCAGGACCACACCCGGCTGCAGAGCACATTGCCGATGTCTCTTTACGCATAGCTACGTATTTTGTGGGAAAGAACGTACGGGTGGAGAATCGAGTTAGTTTGGGAAATTTCGCATTAAACGAAATAAAGCCTTTAATTTGCAGGTTTTATTGTGACGCTTCAAGAGGGGGTGATAATATGGAGCTTTTCTCTAACTTCTCTGTCTTGAGAATCCCTTTTCTTTGCACTGGAATCTCTAATATTTCAAAGGGCCCTATGAGCCACAAAACCCAGCCCAGAGAATGCCACTCAGAGATGTCAGGGGGCTCTGGCTGGCAGTCCCGAGCTTCACCAACAGCTCCACTCTCCCAGCCACAAGGTTTGGTCCTGATTCCCGAGCCCTAGTTCACCCACCAACCTTCTGAACCATTAGCGATAATTTGTAGATTTTCAATTTTCAAATTGCATTATCTCTCTGCATTATCTTATTGACTCCTTTCCCCAACCTGCTGTGAGAGAGGAAGAAATTGGAGCTCCGAGCATTTAAGTGATTTGCCTGGGATCATGCAGCAAGAAATGGCACTTCATATTTGGATCTAGGTCATCAGTCGTCAAACTCAGTGTTTTATCCGTGACATCTCATTGCTTCTGGGGAGGCTGTTTTAGTCCAAGGCCAAAGCAAACCAACTGGGACCTCCCGAGTGTGGGTAGCCCACCCGGCATTGACAGCTCCCACATTCCAAGCCAGTGGGCTTCAAATTTAGATACCCACATTCTTTGGGGTACATGAAGACTTTCTAAGGGTACACAGGTACATGGACTGTTTTTTTTTAAAATCTTGGTCCACTAGAGTTTCCATGTGCACTCTTTCCTAAAATTGTTGTGCTGAGAACTGGATTGCAGTGAGCCATTCCAGCTGAACGGAAGCTCCCCCCGAGCCCCCCTTCCGTAGCAGCCACTTTATAAGCCCAAGGCCCTCCTCTCTCTCTCCCTCGTCTCACCAGGGCGATTGACCCAGGGTAGACAGTTATCTGTGATGTCAGACAAAATGCTGGGTTTTGTTTGGTTTTATTTTGTTTTTGAGAAGGTGAATGACTGCCTTGATTGAATAACCCTTTTGCACATCAGGTGGTTTCTAATTCTTTGCTTTCATGACAATTGAGGGAAGACGGAATTGAGTCGTCAGAGAATTAGATCATTAAATAATTTTGATGATAGATCACCACATCAGGAGCTTGAATAATTGACGTTGCCATGATAAAATTCCTTCCTTTCTTATCTACTTATTTATATGAAAAAACTTTCATAGTGCCTATAATAACAGCAACAACCATAATTATAATACGAGAATAATGTTCATGTGGAACCTGTTTTAGTAAGAAATATAATGAAGAGTAGTTTTTCCAATAAAATTCTACCTTTTATGTTTAATAATTATTTCTAAAAAATATATATATTTTTTGATAAATTGCATTTTAACAGTGCATTTAACATTTTAATGATAATTCAGTCCAGAGATATTGCTTTTGATACCTGGAGCCATATGGTCACAGGGAATTTTAAAAATTAACTTCAATTTATATGCATGTTTTTGTTGCAGGTAATTATTGTGGGGGATCAATGAAAGACTTTCAAGCATAAAACATATCACAGTAACATAAAATTATATGGGGAAAGTGGAACGGAAATACAAGTTTAAAGAGTAAATGGAATAACTTTTTGCCTATTAAATATGAGCTTGTTCGTGTATATTTAAAATGAGTTATATTCAATATCCAATTGCCATGGCATTTAGATTCCACAGGAACTAGTTTACAAAGTCATGTAAGGGTTTTTCTTTTAAATGTTCAATATTTGCAATTCACAGGGAGTTACCTCCTTTGCAACTATGCAAACTTACGAAGAAACATTTTAGATGTTAACTTAAGTGGGTGTGGGAGCCATATAGCTTTTAAAAATTATTTTAGGAGGTAACCAAGCAAGATTGAAGGACTCTGCACCCAACAGCACATAAGGAGAATGAAAAAGTGGTTATTCAGAGAGGCAACATTTGGCCTAAATCAGGCTTTGAGCTGTTTTTACATTTCTTTCACACTTGATAGCCACCCTCATCAACTGGGCCCTGGGACCACCTCAAGGAAACTGTCCCCTGCCTGTCACTCCCTGCCTCGTCTCTTGCCTCAAATCCCAGAAAGCCTTAGAGAGTAGAAAGCACGAGGTTTGGTCCTGATTCCCAAGCCCTAGTTCACCCACCAACCTTCTGAACCATTAGCAATAATTTGTAGATTTGCAATCTTCAAAGCACCTTTCTCTCTACATTATCTTATTGACTCCTTTCCCCAACCTGCTGTGAGAGAGGAAGAAATTGGAGCTCCGAGCATTTAAGGGATTTGCCTGGGATCACGCAGCAAAAAATGGCACTTCGTATTTGGATCCAGGTCATCAGTTGTCAAACTCAGTATTTTACCCGTGACATTTCATTGCTTCCGGGAGGCTGTTTTAGTCCAAGGCCAAAGCAAACCAACTGGGACCTCCCGAGTGTGGGTAGCCCACCCGGCACCCAGGGAGCCCGCCCTCTAGAGATGGGGGTAGGTGGGTATCCTGGTCTCCTCCACCAACATTCCCTGCCAGACACTCAAAATGAACTTACAGACCGTGAAGGCGAAATCCACACATACAGATACTTAAAGCGGAACAAGATATCATGGTGCCGGCGCCAAGACGAGTATAAATAAACATTCACATAAAAATGTGCAGGATTTGCCTTGAGCAGCGTCTTAGACTGTACAGTTGTACCAGAAATAAGAACTGGTTGGTTGTCAAAATACTAGTCATCTCGCTTGAGTTTTTATTGTTAATTGAAGACAAAGACTTTTAGAAACCAAGGGAAGTACTGAATCTGTTTCAACTTACCTCAAAGAACCCGAATGAATAGGTACTTCTGGCTGAACAAATTGACTTTATATGCTTTAGGTGTTATTTTTGAACACTTCCAAGGAGAATTTTTTTTTTTAGTGCATTTATTATACTAAAAAGGCTGCTAGACATACATGTTGGAAAAATAATTACTCAGTCCTTGGGGCTTGATTTATTTTTGTTCCTCTGTATGAGGTATGTCATTTGCGGCTGAGCCCTGGAGAACATTCTAAAGTCATCTGGGATTTCTAAAAAGGATTGATTCTCTCTTAAAAAGGTAAGATTCACAGTAAAAAAATCTTCGTCGACTTAATGCATACAGGAAATAATTTACTAAAGAAAGGACTACAGCACTGTACACGGTACAAGGTCACCCTCAAAGGCCACCCGAAAGTTCAGGTATGCAGATGGCCAGGATTTAATAACCTGGAACTTACCTCACCTGCTCTCACTGGTTGGCTCTAGCTGTTTATTTCTCACGTTGCTGGTTGGTCAGCCTCTGTGCATGGCTGGAACTCACTTCCTTTGTCTGTCTTGGGCTGGCAAACGTGTTAATGCAAGTGGACTGTGTTACAAATATTCAAATTCTGTGTGGGATTTAAAAGCAAATCTGGGTTGAAACAGTGGGGCCTTTCCCAAGCACAATCCGGGTATCCTGAAAAACATGCCAATGGTACCCTCCATCCCAGTCGTCTCTGTTCAGCCCAGGTTCTGAACTGCCCTCACCATGCCCAGCATGCGTGGGATAGACATCCTGGTCATAGAACTTAATCTCTTTCCGACCGGACTTTTAGAGACCGATATTCACAGACTATCTAACTGGGAAGATGTTAGATATCATGTTCAGGCAGGGAGATTTTTTTTCCATGAAACTTTTCTGTGCAGGACAAACAGCATTCCAGATCCTTCCCACTGCAAATCACCAATACATCCGTCACAGTTATTGTGACAACCAAAACCCACCTATCCCTCATGTCCAAATACTGGCAGGGGGTGGGGGGGGAGCAACGGTCCTACCACCTTCAGCTGACAGTGCTGTACACACGGAGGAAACTGAGACCTGGGGACAGGGAGTAGCTTGCTTGAGCTCATAATGCAAATCAGCAGTGAAGTCAGAATTTTCCTCTGAAGTCTCCTGACTTTAATCTCCTTCCTCGTACTACCCCATCTCTGTAAAGCAGGAAATAACATACTAATTCATTTACTAGATGGCCAGTACTTGTGAAAGGCTTTGAAGTCCTAGGCAAAAGATACTAAATAACTACTCCCAGCTGTTTATTTATAGCTCAAAGCACTGTCAATTTGAGTGTAAATTACTGAATACTCATTTAAATGGTAAGCCATCTGGAAGGACTTTTTAAAAGAAAGCTAGATCAGGGATGCATAGACGAACACAGCAGGTGCCCCTACTAATATTAATAGCTTCTGGACGGCAGGAGGGGGTGTGTTCTCTTTATGCCCCAAGCCCCAGCCGGTGTTTGTTCATCTGCACTGAAGCATGTGCGTACTGGCGTTGGAGCTGCTCTCTCAGATGTTTTGTCAAAAGGCTTCTCCTGGAGTGTCGTTTGTAACTATTCCAGGGACTTCTGTTCAGGTTCTTCCAGATTGAGGGGAAGGAACTGGACCTTCAAAAGTAGCCCCATGGGAGCTAAAGGGGCCACCTGAGCAGGTGTGCAAGGTGTGGCCAAAACAAGGCATAGGTGCCGCCAGGCCGGGTGGCATAGGACACGCGCCCCTTGCCAGCCACCAACTTCTCCCTCCCTGGAGCTCCAGCAGCGCGAGCAAGACGCTGCCTGCCAAGTGCTCGGAGCTGCCCGGAACAAGGTGCCACGCAAGCAGCATCTTGGTTATTGCTTCTAACTGCAGATCCTGGGCTCTCTGTCTGCAAATACAGAGAAAGGAGTGGGGCTGGGCAGACAGAAGCCAAAGCCTTTGAGCACCGCAGGCGACTTCTAGCTCTGTGCCTTTCCTCCGACAGACACTAAACCTTGATCACTAAGCCCCAGCAAGTCCCGTATATTTGTCTGTGATGGGAGATTCCTCTTGCGGAACATAAATGCTGGGGTGTTTTTTTTTTTTTCCTTCCTTAAACAATTAACTTTTGTTCTTTCTCAGCAGAGCTCCTACACAGCCCTAAGGCTGTTCTTTCTCTTTGCTGAGTGCTGAGAACACTCCAGGAATCCCCCAGTTCTCCTTTGAAATCTATTGGGAGAGAAGCTCTTTCTTAGGGTTCTAAGTGGTGACTTTCCCACCTCCACCATGGGCCCCGGGGAGGAATAGTGTTATGTGGACGCTCAGAGTATAAGCCTGCCGGTTTCACGTAGGCAATGCCCACAAGGTCAAAGGATGCTTCTCTGCAAATCTTAGCTGGCCAAGGGTGTTCAAAGCTTAAGAAATGACTTTGCAAGCAAATTCAGAGGGTGGCAAGACCCTCAAGACAATGGACCTAGTTTCTGCAACTACCCAATCGCAAGGGGAGAAAGAGAGAGGAGGGAGGGGATTGTTCTTGTGATTCTAGTGTGAAAGAAATGTGAAAGGGATTAAGAGACATGATAACCTTATACAATGTTTTGAATAAACCTATGGCAAAAAGATGATTTTAGATATTTGGAAATTTTTATGAAAGATCAAGTATCAGATGATTAATTTGATTGGGTGTGGTAGTGGCATTATGGTTATGTAATAAAATATTCTTTTTCTTTTTATATTTTTGGAGCCAAAGTCTTGCTTTGTTGCCTAGCCTGGAGTGCAGTGGTCTGATCATAGTTCGCCATAGCCTTGAACTCCTGGGCTCAATCGATCCTCCTCCCTCAGCCTCCCAAGTAGATGGGACTACAGGTGCACGCCACCATGCCTAGCTAAGTTTTAAATATTTTTGTAAAGACAGGGTGTTGCTGTGTCGCTCAGGCTGGTCTTGAACTCCTGGGCTCAAATGATCATCCCACCTTGGCCTCCCAAAGCACTGGGATTGCAGGCGTGAGCCACCACACCCCGCCTTCTTCCTTGTAGATACCTAATGAAGTATTTAGTTTTATTATAAAATGACTTGAAAACTTGGATTTGCTTTAAAATAGCCCAGCTTAAAAAAAGAGTTAGTGTAGATGAAACAGTTATGGCAAAATGTCAATAGTTATTAAAGCTGAGAGTTTGTTGTGCTCTATATTAGAAATTTTTATTTAAAAAATTAACAAGGAAGGCAAATATTTCATATGAAAATATGGGAATTAGTTATGTGCTAACGATACTCAAAATACATCCAGCCTTTACTTTTTTGTCTAGCTCAGAGAGAGCATGGTTTTCTAGAAGTTTGTCTGATTTAAGTTATTTGGGAAGGAAGTTTCTATTTGCAAAGTTTGGAAAGCTCTTTTGGGGGAAAGGGGTTTCTATTTGCTATAGTTAACCAAAGTGTAATATATATATCTATTATATATCTATTATATATAATATACATTATATATATATTATGGATTTGTATAAAGGTTTTTAAAAACTGCTATATCCGGTGATGCCAACAGTACTAAAGAGACAGGGCAGGATTCATGATGACATCTCTCATCCCCAACACGATATATTTTCCATGTTCTTTTTATTAGTTCACACTCGTGGACGGCCACTTCTTTGGTGTTGGACACTTCAGCTCATTTTCTTTCTCTCCCTAGAGGAAAAGGTTTTGTTTGTTGGTTTGTTTCTATTCAAGTCCATTTTCTGAAATGTTTTCCCAAGTGGTGCCAATTCCAGGGCTCCTTAAGTCAAGGAACTGTGAATTGTACATAAATGATGACCGCAAGATCTGTGTATTCTTGATACTTAAAAAAATGCCTTGGGATAATACGGTCCTTTCTTTAATATGAATCAAACAAGCAGAACACGCTTGGTTGACAAAAACCAAACATGTATAAACACGATATGGTTCCTGTCTTTAACCAGCTCACAGGTTTAACCAAAAAGACAATATTGGAACCACAGGAAAATTAAAACTTTTTCGAAATGGTCACATAGGGTAGGAGACCTGCCCTGGCAAAGTGTGTTTGAAGGCTGTTGTCATTCATTCCAGAACCAAGCTGAGACTTAATTAATCTTCTTTACCAAGTAGCATGCATGCATTTCTTTCTTTTTTTGTTTTTGGTCTCTAAGGTCTGTTGTATAATCGCTGATCTATGAGAGCTATTATTGCAGTCATGCCAAAAAGTGAGAATTTCTTTTGTCTAGCTTTCAGGAAGTTAGCAGAAAAAATAAGGTAAGGCATGCTAGAGCAAAAACAGGAGAAAAATGCACTGCAGCCATGAAGAGGTGGCTTCCACCAAGGAAAGCCCCCAGGCGTGAGGCTGCCACCCACAAACCGAGACAGAAACGGCGCTTTCTCCTTGGGCATCCTGACAGGACGCCAGGACTGGGTTTTATAGCGATTTCCTCTATCCCTGTTTTTAACCCGACTGGACAATAGGAAACGGGTTTCTGAGACAGTGTCAAAACAGCTTTCCTTGTGAACGGGAAGTCTGGGGCTTGGCGGTGGAATCTGCGTAGGCGACAGAGGAGTTGGCGAGGACACGGCAGGGGCACGGGGCAGGGGCCGGCATCCCGTCCGTCTCGCCTGCACCCTGCTCACACCTGTGTGGTTGTGGATCAGGCTACTCTACATCGGAGGGAAACTTCACACATGGTCCGATCACTCACTGATCCAACGAGTCTCTGCTGAGAGCTGGCGATGCGGCCATCGTTTTGCACGTGCCGTGGGGTGGGGGGGAGGGAGGCACCGTGCTCCTGTCCTCCTGTCGGTCACAGTGCAGCAGAGTCTGGAATAATTCCTTATTTTTCAAGAGGCAGAACCTTGGGTTTGATGGGTTTGAGTATTAGAGAAACAGTATCATTTGAATATACCGCTGCAGTCTTCCTGTTTCCTAAATGTGTGTACTTGTACATCGGTTCATCCTCCTAGGACTCTGGCCCAAACCAGGTACCTAGCGTGTGGGGTGAAGGGGCTGGAACTAGATTCACTGCAATACCATTTTTTATTTTTTCTGGTGAAAAAGGACAATCCACTGAAATCCCTAGATTTTTGATTCCACCTTGTCATCTGTGGGTGTTCTACGAACTGAGAATTGAGTAGTTCTCACAGGAGAAAAAAATGAACTTGAAATCCCAATGAAGTTGTTCAACTCTTTGGGTGATCTGGTTGACTCAAGTTCTAAATTCTGTTCTGGGTGGTGTCACTGACTTTTTGACTTTGTGACACTATATATCATGTCAACCTGGCCATTGTAAACCAAAGGGTCTTGGTCAAGTATGTGGTAAACATAACTACTGAGGGATAATAATGTTCCCTGAGAGGAGCATTGACCTTGGTTTCCATCATTAATCGAGCAGATAGAATATGGAGTGTATATTCCGGCTCAAACATTTCCTATGTGTGACTGTGAGAACTTGGGACAAGTTAATATAACCTCTGTCAACTATCACTTTGGTTCTTTATCAACAAAATGGGGTTAACAGTAGTCACCTTGTAAGGTTGTCGTGATTAAACGAGCTCAGGGACAGAAAGTACCCAGTCGATTGTTGATAAATGATACGGACACGTGGTGGCTGCTCAGGGAACGGGGACTATATTTGAAGTAATGACTAGTATTTTAATTAGTGTCTTGGTGCAATCAGAAGTCAGAGAGGAAGGGACAAAGGGAAACACTTCATATTATTATGGGATGTGCAGAAATTCCTGATCAATCATGACCCATGGGAACCATTTCCGAAGGAAGCTATCGAATCTCTTTCTTGTTAGATTCTTTACAATAAGATGGCATCCGTTTGTTGAAAGAGTTGGTTGTAGAGTGGGTTACTTCCTGAGCTGCTGTCAGCTCTGGGAAATGTCTTTTCGCGGAGCAATTGCTGTCGGGATTCACCCATGAACCTGCACATTGACCCTTTGCATAAGCATAATGGCCCCTCTTTCCACCTTGCTGATGGGCAAACTCACCGTCCTTCGGTAGTTTTGTTTTCACGTTGGACAGACGCAGAACTATTACAAAAGCTGCATTTATAATTCCTTTACAAATGACCAAGATCACCATGGAAACTAAGGCACAATGACAAAACCCCAAGGAGGGGGTTATCCTTTGCTTAATTGCTTATGAAGACATGTGAAAGGAAAGGAAATTTCGGGTCTGGTAAAATGACAGATCTGTTCAAGACGAGGAAATGAAATAATAGGTAACAACACCCTGGTGGGGGGAGGGCCAAACAGCGCTGTTGAAATACTGGCTCTGTGGAGCGTTTTGATTAGAGAGTTTTACTCCCAGTACCTCTCAGGTTCATGCTGGAGTGGGAAAAAAATAAAAAAAGCTTATGTTACATTGACTATTATAAGATTAAATTGCAAATCTCCAGGGAGAAAAACGAAATGGTCAGCATATGTGCTTCTTGGCTAGTTAAATCCCTTTCAAAGAAATTACCTACAGTGTCGCCAAGGATTAGAGAAGAATGGAGAGTGTTTCCTAAGTTTTAGTGAATTTGGTCACCCCCAAATTTTTCTATTGCTGTGTGAAGAAGACATAGCCCAGATATTCAAAGCTAAGTGTAGACTGTACAATATCATAAAATGCGAAGTACTCTTCTTCTTTAAACTTTCATTTAAAACTTGAACATGTAGCAGAGAAGAAAATGAAACCTCTATTTAAAAACTACGACTTTATTCAAAATGTTCTGTGTAAAGGCTACAGGCCTTTTAGAATTAATTTCTGTGGGACTCGCCTACGAAAGCCATTTGTAAAAGCTGTGGGTTATTAAGGTATGACAAAGAAAGTACTATTGTATGTAATTCCAAGTCACTCCTAATTATCAATACCTAGTTATAAAACTGGTAGGAGAGTGACCATCTAATTCTTCTTAAAAAGTAAAAAAAAAAAAAGATATTGGTGAGAATGAGGGATGATATTTGGTGCTATCATGATGGTGCTATTTCCAGGGACCAGCCATGCCCAATTCTGTTTTGTGACTTACTCCTTTTCTGCAAAGTGTTCTTGACCTGAAAGTGAGATTCAAGGTGCAAAAGCTAAGTGGAAAACAAAATACAGGACCTCTTTATAACTGAGGACAACTGATACTAGAAAAAGGCCACTCAAATGGAATCCACTTAAAGTGGGGACCAAAATGTCATCGTAGATGACATGAAATAGGTTTGATAGGTATGTTTTTGATAAATAAAATGAAACTTTATAAAACAAGTTTGTCTTCTAATTAACAAAATTATTTTATAATGACAATTGTGCCCTAAATCATTTGCTCAACCGAAAATAAATCAAGTGTCAATTTCAAGGATGTGATAAAATTCTGTGGCCCTCAGCTGTAATCTACCCTTCGAAGCCTACGTTTTTGAGTTTGAACACACAAATTACACTCACAATAAGGCAACACTTAAATTGAATAAGCGGTTTTAGTGCTGAATGAACCTCCAAAAAGCTGAAGTTGTACATTTATAGGTTCAGGACATACTGATTCATTCATTTGTTCATTCATTCATTCAAGAAACATTTGCATGCCTGCTCAGTGCCAGTCATTATTGTATATTTGTGTTCATATTATTTATTTATTTATTTATTTTTAGAGACAGGGTCTCATTCTGTCACCCAGGCTGAAGTGCAGTGGCCTGATCATAGCTCACTGCAGCCTCAAACTCCTGGGCTCAAGTGATCCTCTCATCTCAGCCTCCTAGGTAGCTGGAACTACAGGTACACACCACCACTCTGGCTAATTTTTTTCTTTTTTTGTAGAGATAGGGTCTTGCCCATTAGTGCCCAACCTGTGTTCATATTATTCATTCAGGCTTAGAAAACTTATTTTTAAAAGTTGTAATGAGCTGAGTGAGGTGGCTCATGCCTATTAATTTCAACACTTTCAGAGGCCAAGGCAGAAGGATTGCTTGAGGCCAGGAGTTCAAGACCAGCTTGGGCAACATAGTGAGACCCCATCTCTACAAGTGGCGTACACTCGTAGTCCCTGCTGAGAAGGCTGGGCAGGAGGATTGCTTGAGCCCGGGAGTTTGAAGTTGCAGTGAGTTATGATCACACTACTGCACTCTAGCCAGGGCGACACAATGAGACCCCGTCTCTTAAAAAAAAAAGGAAAAAAAAGAAAAAAAAAGTTATAATAAAGTGATGTAGGGGGTCACCAGCACTAAGTTATATTATTTTTAAATAGATCAAAGTCAGTAGTAATGGAAAATTCGGAAAAAGCAAAGTACTTTAGGGATAGAAGTCGCTGAAATACTGATCACCTTAAGCCTTTGCAATGAGAGCACAGACAGAAAGGTTAATAAATGCTGAGTGCAAATGAATAATAATACTTAGGGGAAAAACACTCACTGTGATGTCTTTAGGATTTTGTTATTAATGAACCACTTGGACTTATTCCTGATGCCAAAAAAGTGCTGAAATCAGCACTAATTTTATTCATGTTTCAGAGCAACCTTTATTAACCCTTTAATGCAGTGCTTTCATAGGCAACATAAGAATACCCAGACTTCTTCCTACATTTCCTCTCTATTTCTCAACAGTCCATGACAATGTCCTACCAAGCAGAAAATCCCGTGAGATCCTTCCTCCTCCAGAGTGAGAAACTGTTTTCTCCCGTAAGCTTTTCAACCGGATTTTACGTTTTCTGTGCAGCTGGCAGAAACATTCCTCTAGCAAATTGAAAACACACAGTGATATGTATACTTGGAGTCTTTGTAAACTTTCCCATGTATGCCGTTCTACCCGCTTTACACACTCCCTGAGCAGATACCAGTGAGCCATCAGGCAAGTATGTCAGAGGCGAAAATTGGTCTAGTATGCACAGCTTGTGTGTTTACAGTCCGCTGAGTGGGCCCAGCTGTGGGTCTTCCCTTCTGCAGGAAGACTCTCCGCTTTCAAGAACTTTGGTCCACTCTTCCCCTGGCCGTGTTTCCACCACTTCCCAGGAGACTTCACTTCCTATGGGAAAGAGGCTCTCGCTGACAACATCTCGGGGAAACCCAGCTTTATGATAACCACACATATTCCTTCTCTCCACCCCTCTGGGACTTGCGCTTATGTTTTTTTCGTTTTGCTGTAAGGACATAGACATGAAAGTCAGTGAAACCCACGTTGATCTCCATTCGAGGGATTGTTATGCTCTAACATATCAAGGGAAGCTTAGCTTCTTAGAGACCCTCCTGAGACCCTGGCATGTCTAATCTTAGCTTTGTTACTTACACAGACATTTAAACGAAGGTGTTTCAGGGGAAGTTGAACGCGATTGTCAAGCCCTCCTTTCCCAGGGAAAGGTTATGTCTTCAAAGGCTAGTTTTTCCCTCCCTTCCTTATCAATTGCATCGACCGGACTCCTGATGGAGGTCTCTTTGTTTTAGCCATCACCGACTCCCAGTGCCTGGAATCACTCCCAACACATCATACTTTAAAGATAAATATTGAAAGTTATTTGTTGAAACACAAATGTTGAAGGATGAGTACAGAGTGTCAAAGCACTCATGCCATGCCCAGTGTTTCCATTTAGCATCTAAAAATTGAAGCAAGAGAATGTTGAGCATTTGGTTGGATGGACTGAAAATTAAAACAGGAATTCTTAGAACTTCATCTCACTTGCTCGAAAAATCAGCTGGTCTCCCTGTGTCCACTTTGCCAACTGTGAAAAAGGCTTTGGCAGGGTCTTCATCATTTCTGTCGAGTGGGGACGCAAACTTATTGCTTAAGAACGTGCTTGTGACACGTAACAAAGAGGGACGCGTTTCTACAGGGAGCCTGTCGACCCCATGTCTAGCTCATTCCTTCTCTGAACCGCAGATGCTTAAAGTGGCAGGGATGACGTCTGTCAAGAGTTCATTCCCTTGTTTTTGTCCTCTTGCAACAGAATTGTCATGGACTCGGGGCTGGAAGGGTCATTTAGGCTAAATATTCATCCCCCAAAGGGACGAATTTGGAACTGTTGTGGACAGTGGTTACATGTGCTAAACCACCTCCTGAAAATGTACCACGTACTCATGTGCAGTCTCAGCAATCCCATAATATTCCTTTTATAGAAAGAGACTCCGACGGAGTTTGAGCATACAAAGTTATCTCTTAGGAAGGAGGCTCCATTGGGAAGCCAGGGCCGCAGACAGGGAGTCCTAACCCCAAGCCCCATTCCCAGAACCCCAAATGCCTATAGGCATGTGATCCTGGGCAAGGCATGCAACCTCTGGGACTCCAGCTTCCTTATCTGTGAGATAACATTGGCTTCCTGCCTCCCAAGGATACCAGAAGGAAGAATGAGTTAACATTTACATTGCACACTGGGAATCTCCAAGGAAGACCCTGCATGAGTGGGAAATATGATATCATAGGAAGAATGTCTTTTATTTTTGAGTTGTTTGTCTCTGTGTAGGTTTTCTGGGCCCATTCCCTACATAACGGCAGTGTTAAAATAGCAGGCAAATATGAGAGAAAGATTTGAACTTAAGTTGGATAACTCTGAATCATAGTGGCTGGAGTTTTTACTTGTTTATTCATTTGTTAACGTTGCGGAGAGGGGAATTTGGGGGGTAACTTGGTTGCTACCGGGAGAAGTCTGTGCTTTGGACAATAGCAGATGGGCTCTTCTATCAAAGACCAGTGGTAGGCATACCTACCTACCATTAGGATGGTAAGCTCCTGGAGGCAGGAATTTTGTCTTACATGTCTTTATACCTCCAAGATCTTTCCAGTGCCTGACACACAGCTGCTACTGAGTTTGTGTTTATGTAGCGAATGAATTATTGAGGATCTGAACTGCAGCTTCCAGCTACGTGCCCCCTTTCTTTCATTGTAAATTGGAGGTGATGACACCACCTTTGCAGGGCTGTTGTGAGGGTCCCATGAGTGATAGACATGCAGTGTCCCGCACACCGACACACAATCCCAGCAACTGTTGTGATGACTGTTAGCTCTCCCCTCATTAATGCCGGGGACCCAGGGCTGTAGCAAGAGCAAGGACGGATACGTGTCCTGGCCTTGTTGCCTATCAGCTCCTAGACAGCAATGATTTAGCCCTTTTGGAATTTGGTTCCTTATCTGTATAAGAGGGTGATAGAATTTGATCTACTCACTAGCTCAATCTGTAGAATGAAGTCCAGTAAGGATAAAGGGTCTTGTGTGTCCTTTAAAAATCTCTTATTGTAACTACATCAGGAACATACGTAAAACGTATCTACGAAGCAAAATGAATGACCATATGGCGACCACTGAGGTCAATCCATGGAATGTGGCCAGCACCCCAAGACAGCACATGACGTGACCACAGATCATTGACACTCTTCTTTCACTTAACGTTCTATCATGTACATGCCATTTGGAATTTTAAAGTTATGTTTGTGATAAAATATTCAAATATGTAAATGTGCTTCCATTTATAAATCACTCCCTGATTGTGGGCCATTTGAGTCGTTCCGACATACTGCATTGACTCCCTGGTTTGCTCCCTTGACAGGACTGTTGATTCTCACACAATCACCGCACTGTTTCAAGCATTGTAGCTGCACGAGAGAGTACCCAGCACCCAGATCTTGGTTTCTCAATATCATTCTCTACTAAAAGGAACCAGGGCTCTTTGGAGAAATAGATGATTCCAGAGAGTGAATGGTGAGTGGACATGAAAATTCTCAGATGAACCAAGATCTGGGTGCTGGGTACTCGCATTGCTACTGGAGTATTACTGCTTCTAGACCCTCTTGGAGGATAGATCTGGGGAGTGTGTGTGTGTGTGTGTGTGTGTGTGTATAAGTATCAGGCTGTCCCAAAAGTCTTAGTGCAGTTTTAATCTGGAGGTTTTAATAACTTCGGAAGTATAGATGCTATAAATTCACCAAAAAAGTCTTGGAAAATTATTTATACTTCTTTACACTTAATTTTGTGACTTTTAAATACTAACATTTAAAGTTTTTCTTTGTGACAGTTTTATAGATGAGAATTTCTGAGACCACTGAATTGGTAGAGAAAGTCTTCTTGCTTGGTGACCCTGTCACTTGATTTGTTCATGTTTTGGTGCCTATTAATAGTTCATTGCTTTTTATTGGTAAGTAGCATTTATTTCAGTGTGTATTACAGTTTATTTATTCGTTTACCTGTGGATGGACCTTTGGGCTGTTTCTGGGCTTTGACTATTACAAATAAAGTCACCATGGACATTCATATGCAAGTCTTTATAAAGAATATACCTTAATTCTCTTGAGTAAACACCTAGGAGTGGAATGGCTTGATCATACGTTTAACTTTTGAAGCAACTGTCGAATTGTTTTCCAAAGTGGTTTTACCATTTACGTCCCCACCAGCAATGCATGAGAGTTCTAATTCCTCTATATTCTTGACAACACTTGGTGTGGTCAGTCTCATTAATTTTTGCTGTTCTTAATAGGTGTGTAGGGGTATCTTCTACCAGTTTTAATTTGCATTTCCCTAATGACTTTGAGCATCTTTTCATGCACTTATTTGCCATTCTTATTCCTTCTTTGGTAAAATGTCTTTTTAAACCTTTTGCCCATTTTTATATCGGGTTGTTTGTTTTCTTATCATTTTGAGAGTTTTGAGAGTTCTTTGTGTATTGTGGATATATATTCTTTATCAGATGTATGCTTTGCAAATATTTTCTTCCAGTCTGTGGCTTGACATTTCATTCTCTTAACAATGTCTTTTGAGGAGTAGGGGTTTTAAATTTTGATGATGTCTAAGTTATGTCTAACTCCAATTAGCAGAAGTTTCCTCCTAGAATTTTGTAGTTTGAGGTTTTATATTTGTAGTTCATTTTTGTATACGATGCAGGGTATAGACTGAAATTCTTTTCTTCCTTAATAGTTCTAGCACCATTTATTCAAAAGACTATCGTTTCCCCAATGAATTGCCTCCGCAGCTTTGTAGAACATCAGTTCTCCATATATATGTGGATTTATTTCTGGGCTCCGTTCTATTCCATCGACCTATATGTCTGTTTGCACCAAATCACGCTTCATTGCTTTCTATAGCTTTATAATAGGTCTGGAAATCAGGTTCTGTTAGCCTTCTCATTTTGTTCTTTACTTTTTAAGTTGTTTTGGCCATTCTGAGTTCTTTTTATTCCATACGAAAGTTTGAATATGTTTGTCAGCTTCTACCAAAAAGCCCACCAGGATTTTTATTGGGATTGCATTCAATTTGTAGATCAGTGTGGTTACACTTAACAATATTGAGTCTCCTGGCCTATGAAAAAAAGTGTGTGTCTCCATTTTCCACCCTGGCTACCTTGAGCTCTGCTTGTTTGGAGGTCTTAGTACCCCAAGCGTAAGTGCTCACCGGGGGACATACCAATGACTCCACCGGAAAAAGAACCCCAATCAGCGAGGCATTCTGCCAGCTCTCCTCTTACAGAGGAGAAAAGCATGACTGATGTGTCTGAAGAGTCTACCAGAAAGATGATCTCTGGAGAGTGCTCACTTCTGGAAAATACATTCCAGGGAGTGTTGGAAGAGTTTTGATGCTGTCAAGTTTGTACAAGAAGAGAGAAAACAGTCATGCATGCTGATTTTTATTTATTTCATCTACATGGAAAGAAAAATCGGGGTTTTCCGGTCTGTAGGAATCGACAAATCTTCTCCAGGCCTCAGAGGCATTTGAAGATGCAATTAAAAAGAAAAACGTTCTTACTATCTTGTCTGCATAAGTTATGGCACAGGACTGAAACAGAGCAGGGATACCAGGTCATGCAAAATTAATGTGAGGTCAGTTGCACGCTCATTGAGCCAACACTGGTGACTGTGCTAAGGCTATTGCTGTTCAGATACTCCGCATACATCCTAGATAAAGAGCCCACTTGTGCCTTTAAAACATTTCCTGTTTTCGCCCCTTTTCTAGTGTTGCAGTTTAGTACATCCATTCTGATTGTTAGGGGATGAATCCTGGCTCAGTCACTTTCTAGCTCTGTGACCTTGGGTAATTCAATGAACCTCTCTGTGCCTAAGCTTCCTTTCTGTAAAACGAGGATAGTAGTAATATCTACTTCAGAATGTTGCATGGAGAATTAATTAGGATGACATATGTAAAGTTCTTACAACAGTGTTTGGCCCATGTAAACAATGAGTAAATGTTAGTAATTGTTAATAGTATGACTTGGCAATGTTTGCTCTAACTCGGCTTGCCAGGAATATGCACCATTGACTTCCCCCTTCTCTTTCCAGCAAACCTGCAGAACACCTGTGAAATAACTGTTATGCACTGAATTTTGTCACCCACCACATTTCATATGTTGAATCTAACTCCCTAATGTGACTATATTTTTGGAGACGGGCCTTTGGGAAGGTAGTTGAGGTTATAAGATTGGGGTGATAATCCCACAGGACTGGAGACTTTATAAGAAGAGGAGGAGACGCCAGAGCTCACCCTCTCCGTGACACCCAGAGGACAGGCCATGCGAGGACGTGGTCAGAGGACAGCCATCCACAAGCCAGGAAGCCCAGAGGAGAGGCCTCACCAGAAGCCAACCCTGGCGTCTTGATCTTGAACCTCCAGCCTCCAGAATTGTGAGACAATAAATGTCTATTGCTTAAGCCACCCAGTCTATGGTATTTTATTATAGCAGACTAATAACATTATGAAATCCCATAATTAAAATATTCAGTAAGGGACAGATTAGCAGTGCTGATCAACAGTCTCTGATGTCAGCCTTGAGTAGCACTTACATATCTACCATGGCAGGTCACAGAGGGGGACTCATATATGCCATTGGGACTGCCATCCACTCGATTCACTCTGGGATAACTAATTTATTAAGGCCTGAGGCTAGATGTGCACACTAGATAGGCAGGGATTAGTTGTTGTCCTTGGGCAGCTGTCACTCTTCTTTCTGCTTTTGGGCCCATCACAGAAGGTTCCATAAGCATAAGAATCCCATTCGGTCACTGACGAGATCCTGGACTAGTGTGACCCTCATGTCAGCTGTGGCCTTCAATTGCCTCGGGGCCTGCGTGATGCCGCCTGGAGTCCCGCTCGTTTCTTTGGGGATGTCCGAAGCCCTTCCTCGGATTTCTTCGGATTCCCTGAGTGCTGGCCCTCCTGAGCCCCTGTCCTGTAGGACTGGATTTGTACCCCAGAACTGCCTTTCAACAACTGCATTCACAACAAGCATTCGTCAATTTAACCATCCTAACTGCAAATGCAGGGCTCCCAGGGAGAAGATTTAGGGCTGATGGGGAGGTGAGGCCCCGTCTTGGCATTTCCCTGCCAGGTGTGCATTCTCTCCTCTCCTTACCCTCCTTCTAGATTCTAGAATTTCCCAGGAACTCTCTTCCCTCCAGTTTGCAGAATTCAACTGGCTTCCAAGGCCCAACTTTGTAGAAACTCAAATAAGTAAGATACTTGCAAAACAAAGACTCTTCCATTCTAAGGCCGTTTTGCTTATACATTTATTGTAATATATATAATATGCATGATATGTACAATATATGCATGATATATACATGACATAATAAATATATTGTAAACATTTATAAATAACAAACATGTCCTCTTGTTTTTTCTTACTACACTAGGAATAATAAAGGCAATTTAGAGATCAAAAGAACTGCTGAGTTTGGGGATAAAGACAGACCTGTCAAGTTCTGGTCTCCTCGAATGCATTCACTGGCTTGTGAAAGCTGTTCGGAATTTACCTCTGACTTTCTGCTCAGGTGCAGAGTGTTCAGAAAATGGCAGTGGAGAGGATGCAAATCATCTGGCTTTAGGAAAACGGGCAACATGCTTTTCCAGTCTTTTCTGAAGGCGTTCCTAAGATCACCACTAAATAGTAAGCAAAATGAGAGAGAGATGGATCGATCCAACAAAGTTAAAAAGTTTTTTAGCCCATACTGAAGTCGCTGAATTTCCTAGTTAATCTCTGGGAAGATAAAGCCAGATTTGATGTCTGTGTCTTTTGACGCTAAATGAACCGCATGGAAAACCCATGCGGAGTAATCATGCAAATTGGGGGCAATTGCTGTAAGGGTGCGGGGCGCTCGGAGTCCGCTCTGCGCCGGGCGAGCTGCGAGCGGGTCCGCAGCGGGGCGCCGGGGGCGGGGAGGGCCGGGCGGCGGCGGCGGC
>NW_012152951.1:5309631-5320422 GCF_000956105.1 Propithecus coquereli
GCCCCCGGGGCTGCGCTTCCCGGGCCGGCGCCGCGGGCCCCCGGGTCCCCGCCATGCGCCCCGGCTAGCGCGCCGCCGGCATGCTGCGCCCGCTGCTGCTCGCCGCGCTCTGCCTGGCCGCGCGCGCCTGCCAGCTGCCCTCCGAGTGGCGGCCCCTGAGCGAGGGCTGCCGCGCCGAGCTGGCCGAGACCATCGTGTACGCCAAGGTGCTGGCGCTGCACCCCGAGGCGCCCGGCCTCTACAACCACCTGCCGTGGCAGCCCCACGCCGGCCAGGGCGCGCTCTTCTACGCGGCCGAGGTGGAGATGCTGTGCGACCAGGCGTGGGGCAGCATGCTGGAGGTGCCCGCCGGCTCCAGGCTCAACCTCACCGGCCTGGGCTACTTCTCGTGCCACTCCCACACCGTGGTGCCCGACTACTCCTATTTCTTCTTCCTCAGGTGAGCCCGGCGCCGCCGCCGCCGCCGCCTCCCCGTCCGCCTCTTGGCGCGACCGCCGAGGTCGCCGTTGCCTGGAGCCAGCTGGGAAGCCCGCGCGGCTTCGGGAGTGACGGTGTGAAGACACACTGCTCCCCTTACCCGTCTTTACCCCCTCCCTGCCCGGTCCCACGTCTCTGCAAACACCCCGGCTACCCCTGGCCGAGGCTGTTTGAAAGGATGACCCCTGCGCTCTGCGCGCACAACAGGGTTGCAGGTAAAAAAGCCCAAAGCGCTTTCCAACGACCCGTTTGACTCATCTTTTTAAAAAGTGGCTGGGAGCAGTTTGGGACGGTGAGGAAAACGGTCTTGGAAATTGGTCTATCCTTGGCACTCTGGCTCTGTCCTTGCTAACTGTCCTGTGATTTTGAGCAAGTTCCTTCTCCCCTTCTCTAGAACCTGCGTAAAGTGAGAAGTGGGGCTGATTGAGACCAAAACGCAGTCACTCATGCGACGCACCTGGTGCAGGGTAGATGCCGGACGACTGCACCCGCTCCTTCCCCACCCACTTAAACGCCAAGACGCCAAGGGTGTGGAATGCAGCCCGGCTGTCCTCCTGCCTCATTCATTGTCTCACGCCAGCTGCCAGGTTATTCCAAACAGCGGAGGTTTATGGTGAGGGGGAGGTTTCTGCTGGGGGCAAGACCCCGGGTGACAGTGATTTGAAGAGTGTAGAAGTGAGTGAATGGTGCAGGAAGTCCTCACTCCAGGCCCCTGCAATCTTGTGAAGTTCCATGAAAGTTGGCCCATGATCAAGATAGGACACATCTGTGTAAGAATTCTGTCAATTCTTGACTACTGAATTCTACTGAAATTCGCAATAGAGAACAGCAGGTAGAAGCTTGAATTCACCAGCTGTCTTCAGTTGAATCGGGCGGTGTTGCAGGACAGCTGACAAACATCAAAATGGAGTCTAACCTGTAGATCAAGAGAGTGAGTGAACCAATGCAAAGTTGTTGCAATCGGTAGTAGTCTCAGTTTTGCCTTTTCATGAAGCGACTCGCAGGATATTTGGAATGATCTGCCTTGGGTCTGCAGATCCACATTTAGCTCATGTCGCTCTGGGAAAGAAAACAGTTCCACGGAGGGGGTGTTCGTAAGCTCATGGCAACACATGTTTTCCACATTGAAGCCAGAATATCTAAGTTTAGAATACACGTCCTGCTTTGTGTTGACTTGAGTGGTTTAGCTAGGCTAAGGTTTTTTTTGTTTTTTTTTTTTTCCTTTTTAAATTGCCGGGGAAGTATAGCTTCTAAATACAGTCAGCAAAGACCGAGAGGGTGCCCTTCTTGCTACAGAGAAACTTAAACTCAGATTTTTTCATGTTTTTATTTGGGAAAAATTCTGAGGACACAGCTATAAAACTATTCAACAACAAACTTATTTTTTTAAAAAAATCCCGAGTACTTGAACAGCCATTATTTTTTTGAAAATTTTTGTCATGAAATATGATTTTGTCCAGTGGCTCTGGGGTGGTCAGCCAACTCTTTCATCTTTTGCTCTAACATTATTTACAAAAAGTTAGGGCAGATTTACAGAGATGAACGGTAGTCTGCTGGGTTTTCATTTCACGGGGCTGCTGTCTTGCCCTGAAGCGTGTTCACAACTGCATACAAATCATCCCTCCTGTTACTCTGGGACCACTGAGGCTCTGGTCAATGTCAGGGGCTGGGGAGTGGCAGTGGAGAGTTCCTGGTGGGCCCTACGTGCCCCCTTTGGACTGGAGCGTAACTCCCATCTCCTTTTCCCGACGACTTTATCAGTCTAACAAGTGATTGACACTGGGCTCTCTAAACACGTGCACTGGTATTTATACTGTGTTTGCTTTGTGCCAAAGGCTTTATTTACTTACATTTTCTGTTGCAATCCTTCTGGTACCACCAAGGAAATGGGTACTATTACAATCATCTTTTCACAGATTGCAATACTGAGGCTTAGAAGAATTAAGAAACTAGTTTTGTGTCTTATAGAAGATAAGTAGCAGTGGTAGGACTTAAACCCAGGTCATTATAGCTGGGCTTCCTTTCACCAGGAAATAAGGAACACTCTGTTTATGAGAAGGAAGGCTGCTTGAGGGACTTGGAATAGACACAAATAGACAAACGGGCATGCATACATGCTCTGTGCCCCTACTTTGCTCAAACTCATCTTTTTGAAAACCTTTAGGATAGACTCAGGTAGGGCGAGACAGAGAAACGGGAATAGTAACTGTAGTAACTCCCCTAATGACAGCCATGGAAACATTGATGTGAAATTGGCAAGCCCATCACAGTGGTCTCTCACTCTATTGAAGCTGGTGTACCCCTGGCTGTCTGGTCTACATCTCTGATTTTTTTCCTCTCCCCCATCAGGATGGACGAAAATTATAACCTCTTGCCTCACGGTGTCAACTTCCAAGATGCCATCTTTCCAGACACTCAAGAAAACAGAAGAATGTTTTCCAGCCTCTTCCAGTTTTCAAACTGTTCTCAAGGGCAGCAGCTAGTGACTTTCTCCAGTGACTGGGAGATCCAGGAAGACAACAGGGTAAGAATTGTCTGGCCCCTGTGTCATAGCAAAACAATAGGATAGCTACATCTTGTATGAATTTTGTGACCAAAGGAGTCAAGAATACTCTTCCAAAAGCCCAGACCAAAGAGTATTATCCTCTCTTTCTCCCGCCTTCCTTCCCAGCTGTTATAAGACCCTGCTGATGAACTTTGGATTCCTGAAAATTTACTCTTTGATAAGGGATTCTTCACAAAATGTGGGAATAAGATGGGACGAAGCTTGGTACACTATGCCTCAGTTTCCACTTCGGGAAAATACTAGCATCTATATCACAGCGCTGGTGCAATATGATTTAAATATGTAATCTCTTAGCATAGTGCTTGGAACAGTAGTAAGCGTGCAAAACCTGTGGGCCACTGTGACTGTTCTGATTGCTGTCACTGACAGTGTAGAGCTCTAAGGAATTGTCTTCAAGGAAAGAAAAAGTCCCCAAGGGAATGAAATAAAATAGCTATCATGGCTAACCTTCTGCGATTCCTAACTATAGTTGTTGAGATGTAGGGGTACAGGGTGGCAAAGGTGGTTGTAGAATGTGTAGGGCTCAGGATCATTTGGGATACGAAGATATAAAAGGATCTTGCAGTCTGGGCCAAATGCCAGAGTTGTGGGGAAATTTTCCAAAGCCATGGCATTGCCATACAGAGGCAGGACGACAGTGGGGCCAGGTCAGTTTGCCTCTGAGTGGGATCGTGGTCCATCTTCCCAAGTCCCCTGTCAGGGCCATTTTCAGGGCTATGTGACAGACTGCTGGAGAGAGCTCTGATGTGGGTAACACATGAAGGATTTTCAGTCTGTGTGTGTTAATAAGCCAATTTGCATATATTAGGTGGCTCCCTTTTCCACCCATGTGCAAAGGACTTGAGGGAAGTGTCTTTCTCTTGTCTGGTGGGTTGGCCCAGGGTAGCTGCCTTGTTCTGCCAAATCTCCTCATCTTCTGCCCAGGGCTCCCTGGTCCCTGGAGGCCTTGTGCATACTCGTGCATGTGTAACCGGCAGGTATATCCAACTAAGGGAAATTATTTATTTTTCTTTGATTATTATGGAGCAGTTCCTTCCTTAGCTCTTCCCTACTGACAGCAATCTAGACTCTTCTATCCCCTCCCCCGTGGTTTGCCAGAATTTTCTGAACACCTGTCCTACATGTTGCTCCCAACATGGTTCCCCCCCACCCCCTATTTCTTAATCTTTGCTCTTGCCTACAGGAATATGCTGAACTGGACCCTCCAAGTCTCAGCCTGAGTATCTCAAGCCTGAGTCACACCTAGTATATTCCAAATGCAATCTTTTTAGGCTTGGCCCTTTGGCTCTGCATACTGAGGGAACTTTGTATAACTAGACCCTTGATAACAACAGATTTATGTCAAGAGAGTAGATATTATTCCAAAAATACTTGAGCAGCATAGCCCTCAAAATGTCGTTAAGCTACGTAACTTGTTAGCCCCATGGTCACATAACCAAGCTATTAACATTTTTCTGGAATTAGATTTTTCCATCCTTTGAAAAAAAATAGAACAATAGGACCATGGAGAATTGTTCCAGTGTGAAGGCAGATCTATTTCTGTTGGTCAGATGTTGATCTTGGGGAGAAATCCTTTTCCCTCTCCCTTTACTCACCCTGATGTCTTAGATAACACAGTGTGGGAGTGCTCCGTGCTCCAAGGAAGACTCAAAACTTGAGGGTAGGAAAATAATTGTTCCAGATTGTCGAGCTGCCATGTAGCCAAATATAGAAGTTCCATCTGAGGTACCCTGCGGTTTTCCAGACCTTTGCTCGTTCCATTTTTATTCCTTGCTTGGAAAGAGACCACATCAGAGCTAAATAAAATGAGCTCATTAGTTTATAATTTCATTTGAAACTAAAATTAAATTTGCTTTTAAGAATTTTGTGATGCTCCCTGAGTTATTTATTTTTACATTCTCTGGAGTGATTAAAACAGTTGTGGATTGATGATCTCAGAGTTAGATGAATTATTGACAGTTACTTGCTCCCTTCTTTAAGAAGAACCAGAATGTCTCTCTTTCTGTGGAAAAGTAAGCATCAGATTATGAATCCTACCCAGGACAATTATGTTATGTTAGAAAAAGTCAACATTTTTCCCCCAACTTAGGAGGGATCAGAATTGCTGTTCAGGTTACCTTTTTATTCCAGTAGGAATAGGTGTTAGACTTTTGTTAATCCTTCGAGCGTTCTGAGGGCAGCTATGAACAGCCCCAGACTTTCCCCAAAAACCTTTCTTGTGTAACGTACTGTGTCTTAGATTACAGATCGTGCAGCCATGTTAGCAAGCTCTTGTGTTTTCTACTGTTGATGCTGTTGCTGTCTGAGCTTGCATTCAGCTCTCACAGTGGCTGCAGGCTAGTTATGAAGGGTACGTTTCATTCTCTTGGCTGATAGTTCTCAACCTTCTCTCTCTTGGAGGATCATGTGAACCTGGGATTCTGGAATCCATTCGGAAGTGAAGAGAGAGAACAGGAGGAAAATCTTATGTAGGGAAACTTTTGTGATGCACACCTGGGGCGACGTTCAACTCAGTCCTCGGGAACAAAGTCCTCCCACGCTCTGGTTCCTTTCCAGGGTATCTCCGTCTTCAAATGTCCCACCCACACACTAGTAAATAGCAACACGATCTTGCTTTCAACAGTTGCCAAGAAGTCAGCAGTGTTACTAAGTGTTCAGCGCCTCTCTGGTTCGGTGTCATGGTGTTAATAGGACGTGGGGGGATAGCTTTGGCACGTTGGAGCATCCACCAGATTTACTGGCAAGATTCTCTGCACACCAGCCAAAGACATTTTTCCTTCCTCATTTCTCTCCTACTGGGCAAGTGGAACAGTCAAAACAGAAGTTGGATATTTTTCCCTCTGCCAGGACTGTCCCTTAGGACCAAGACCCGGACTGACCCATGCTGACATCAGGCTGTCATAAAAATGTCTTGGGACTGAAAAAAAAAAAAATCTGTGAAGGTCTTGCCATAGTTTTCTTCTTTCCTCTTTTGGAGTTGGGAAGAATGATGGGGGGAGTTGTCCTCTAAGCTGCCTTAGAAGGAATGTAAACCATTAGAAGATGTCAGTTGGTTCTGCCATTCCTGGAGGAATGACCTTGGGCAGGTCCTTTAATTTCTCCGAACTTCAGTTTTCTCATTTATAAAACGCGGCTTGGATAAACTGTTTAAGGTTGTTGTAAGGACCTAATTAGAGAACATATTTGAAAGCACTTTGTAAAGAGTGATGCAAGGGTTTATTACTGGCAATTGAGCATTTTAAAGTATTAAAAACTACGTATTTTTAAAACTTAAGCTCCCTGCTGCCTCCCAGGGGGAGTCCTGAAACATCCCGAGGCAGAGTGGTGGCATCATGGCGGGGTGTGTGTTGGAGATGGGAATGGAGGAGGAGGAAGCCATCGTGCACACTTTCATTTGACAGAATTGACTGGGTTATTTGCAGGGAGCACTTTTTTTTTTTAAAAGAAAGTTTATGGAATAATAACACAACATTTGTGGGTTCCCAAATCTGAAAATATAAAATGGCAGCCAGCAGTCTCTCTCCCACCTCTGACACCCCGCCACCCAGTTCCTGCCCACCCTCCAAACAAGTAGTTGCTGTTAATAGTTTCTTGTGTGAACATTCGATGAGTGTTTTTATCCAACAATAATCCAAGCATGTATTACTACCGTCCTGTTTGACACAAATGGCAACATACTACACACTTTGCCACACTTTGCTTTATGCACAAGTAGGTAGGTCTTGAAGATCTTTCCAAATCATTTCCATATATACAGCTTGAGGGCAGCTGGGTCGGGGGGAAAAAAGAGATGAAAACCAAGAGCTTCCTCCCTACACTGGAGCCCTTGCACTCAGCCTTCTGGATAGAAATAAGGGATTTCTCTTGCAGTTTCTGCTGTGTAGCTCCATGACTCAGCCCCCTTGGGTTAGGTTCCCCATTGTCTCTACTTGTTTAGTTTTCAGAGTTCAGGTAGTTACTTTTGTATTATACGCAGAGATTTTTAGTTATAATCAGTAGGAGTCCTAGGCTATGGTCAGCTTACTTCCCCTCGATTGGCATTGGAAGCTGACGTTTCTATCTGCCTGGACCCGTTAAGAAGATATGGTCAAGCTTGGGTAGAACATACAGAAGGGATGAAAACAAACCATATTTATTTTCTGATGATCGAAAGCAACAAGGAATGGGAGAGAGCATCTGTAGTTTCAAAAGTGAGATTTGAACCCCAAACAGATCAAGAAAATCAGAACTCGGTTCATCCAGATCTTCCATTAAGAGCCCTGGAACAATTTGATTTAAAGGTGTCCCTGCAGGTGTGCTGAGGCAGGTGGGTTTCACAGATCACTGGGACAAGAACAAAGATATTCACTCCGTAGGGAAGGAGGAGTATAGCTTCTGTTCAGCAAGTGTTTGAGCACCTGTTAAGCGCCCCCTTCTCTATATTTATTCTTCATTGATACTGCACCCAAACGCAAACGTGTTAGTTTCTTAAAAGTTAGTTGCAATGTAGAATCTGAAACCTTTATCAGTGAACTTTTTGTGTTCTTACATGAAGGTCCATCAGTCTATCTTGTACTTTGATTTCATCACATGACGCATTGACCATTTGGAAAATACTAGTTTACTGAGCTGCACAAATCTTGCAAAAGTGGTAAGATTTTATTCTATACAAAACCCTAGTCGTTAATATCACCACTGATCACGTGAGGAAAGTATTGGGAAGCTATCAAACTCACAGTGGCAACTTTCCTAAAATTCTAAATTTTGCTTGAGAGTTCAAATTCCATCACTGGCAACAAATACTGTCCCTCTTCTTTGAAGTGACAGGCTTACTTTTTTCACTTTCAAGAAAATGTTGCTCAAATACTGAAATCTGAATAAATAGTGTGTCACTTCATTCTTTCAAGTAAAAAGTGTTTGATGAAGAAAGCCATCAGTTCAGCTCAGGACTTGAGACAACTTTGGTAGGCAGCGGAGCGCTTTATGTGTACGACCCATTTCTTCATAGTATGCACTAAAAATATGTGCTCAAGGGTCGGGATTTAATAAAATAATTTTTACTACTTCATGAAGGACATTATTAAATTAAACTGGCTTTTTTCTTTTTCTGTCAGCACATGGCACTGAAGATACAATGACTCCCGGTGCAATTTGGTGTCACAGCTTTGATTTGCACTAAGTGGCCAGCACTTTAACTCATCTTTGCTGTTGCACCAGCAGTACAAGTATGGACACAGTGGAAAACACAAATAACATCTTGGTAGTATTCCAAAAATAGTTTTGATCTTACGGATTGCTTGAAAGGGTTCTGGGGACCCTAAGAATTTGCAGACTTTGAACACTGCTGCTCTAACGTGGTGGTGGAGAATAGTAGAGGGGGTGCTGACCGAGCCAAGTGCTTGAGGATGGGTGGATTTCAGGGTCTGAGCGCAGGGAGGTGCGTGGCCTCAATGTGGGGCCCAGAATTTCGGAAGACCTGGAGTAAACACTGAGCTTGGAATGGTTTCAGCAGTTGGGCGCTGGCCCTGATAACAGTAGGAGGTTGTACAGGTAGGGTTGGGCCAGGTCGTGGAGGGCTGTAAACACCTCTGTGAAGAATTCCAGGGCGGAGATTGAGGGGACGTCGGTTCTAATCTGCACTGCGTCATCTAGCTATTGGTGATCTTGGGCAGATCGATTCATCTTTATTGATCTTTGTGCTCAACACATAATTAATAATGTAATGCTCAATAAATACTTCATTCACTGCAGTAGCTTTCGTCTCTGGAAAATGAAGGGGTTCTATTTTATTTCTCTGAAGGTTCCATAAACACAACACATCCATTCTGTCCTTCCTATCAGTCGAGTCGGCTGAGGCCCAGACAGGTTAAGTGCAATGTGGGTGGTGAGAGCTGGAAACGAGACAGGGTCTCCTGATGGCAGCTGCGCACGGTTTCTGTTCTTCCATCCTGCCTGCCGCCTGGTCCCCTCCCTCCCGAAGTGGAAAGACTTTCTGCTTAAAGAGTAATTGTGGCTTCCCTCACCCACCTTCTACCTACCTTCCTTCCGTACCCAGCTGGTCTGGTTTTGTCCTCCAATGATGCCGTTAGTGCACGCTTTATTTTTCTTTGTAGCACTTATCACAACCATAAGTAACGATTTGTGACCGTATCAGTTTAATATCTATGTCCCCCATAGTTTACAGGATACATACTCCACATAAACTGCTCTTTATTCATTGTCATATTCTTAGGACCTGGCAGGTTCCCTGCACCTAGTAGGCACTCATGGAGATGAGTGACAGTGTCGCCGTGAAGAAAGGATTATTAAGTGTCACATGACTGGCGTGGGCAAGAAATGCCTTAGAAAGTCAGAGAAAGGAGCGATCAGTGAGACCTTGAGTGTTCCAGGAAGGTTTCAGAGGAGATAGGGTATCAATTTGGACTTTGTACCCAGAATATACTGTTTTCAAAGTGCTTTTCAGCTGTCTAGGGTCAAGCTACTCACTACCCCCTAGGTGAAGGCTATTAACACACTCTCAGATTATTATTCCCAGGTCATTTGCTTGGCCAGATAGAGCCAAAGCTGTGAAGTAGGTGGGGTGGGGTCATCTTATTCACTCATACCTTGATTTGACTTATTTATTAAACATCTACTATGTGTCAGGCACTGGGAATGCAAGAAAGAACAAGAGAGCTGCTGCATTGCCTCCTAGAGCTTGTGCTATAGTTGGGTGGGGGGGATACGGTCACTATATCAATTAATGTGTCAGTAGGAAAAATATCAGAGAATGATAGGGGTTTGGCCAAGAATTAGAAGAGGGGTATATGGTGGAGAAGGTCTGCCAGTTACTTTAGATCGAGGCGATGATATCTAAACTGAAGTCTGAATGGCCCGGGGCCAGCAATGCAAAGATCAGGTGGAGAAGCATTCCAGTGGGGAGAAGGAGCCGTGGGATTGACCCCAAGATGGAAAGAGCTTGGCCTTCTCGACAGGTGGAAAAGCGTGAATGAGCATCATGGCGGGGCATGGAGCAAGCTGGGTTTGGGGAGGGGAGCGAGGGTGAGAAGTCTAGATCTGTGTGCTTTGGGGAGCCGCTGTCCGGAGCGGTGAGGTCTGATTGACGTCTCGGGAAAGTAACATTCTGCCGAGTGAAGCAGGGACCGTCGGAGTGGGGGACAAAGGTGGAAGCTGGGAGACCATTTAGGAGACTATCCAGGCAAGAGCCACAGAGGCTTGGATGAGGGGGTGGCAGTGGCTTTGGAGAGAAATGGCTGGATTTGGGATGCATTTTAGAAGTGGAGCTTTTCCCGTGTTCTTACTCCTAATTTGTCCTTGATCACAGCCCGCTCTTCTGTCCCCACTTTTTAAGACTCTTACTGCGTCCTCTTCCTGCAGGGCCTTGGCCACCCCCAGCATGGTGGCCGGTGCCACGTTTTGTGCCACACAGTGTTATGCTTCGTTTGGGAATGTTTGTACCTTAATTCATCAATAATCTGCCAGGTTGAAAATAAAGTTTTAAGGCAGCGATCTGCAGCTGGGTGGGGCTTGAGAACGGAGTTCTGGGCTGTAACTCGGGCTGACTTCATGACTTTGGATGTCACCTGACCACTCTGCGCTTAGTTTCTTTAGCTGTAAAATGGATCTAATTATGCCTACTATGCCGCATTCATGGCGCCGTAATAAAAAACAAAAGCAATTGAGGTAACATGTTAAAAAGGACGGAGTACTGGTCATGTATGAAACGTCATGTCATGGCTCTTGTGTCCCATAACATACCCACCAGATCT